>NC_055986.1:38650537-38953567 GCF_018446385.1 Zingiber officinale | reverse complement strand
GATTTAATGATAGAAAATCAAGTCTTGAGGTCAAGACTTGATAAAATGGAAAAGACCCTAAAAAGGATGGAAAACATCCTAAAAGGGCAAAATGAGCCATACCTAGGGCTAGGAAAATCAAAGTCATCCAATGGCCATAGAGGTTTGGGATACAAACCAAAGGCTAAGAAGGATGTGTCCTCTTACCATAGAGTTTCATATAGTTATGGAACAAACCCTATGTCTAGTGGTCAAGCCAAGAATACTAGGGAAGTCATCCCTAAGAGTATTTTTGCAATAAATGTGACTAAGACTTCTAAGAAGTCTAAGAAAGTCACTAACAAGGTCACAAGGGAGGCTATCCCTAGAGTTGACCTAGAAAATGTGACCAAGGCTTCTAAGAAGCCCAACAAGGTCACTAGGAAGGTATCTAGGGAAGTTATCCCTAGTGAGTACCTAGAGCATCCAAGGAGCACCAATAGGTGTTGGGTTCCTAGGAGCATCTTCTCTATCCCATAGATGGGTTAGAGAGTGTCAACTCCGATTAGAAGGGTAGTTAACCCAACTTTGAGGAAATTGACACTCAAGAAGCATTTTCAAGGTTTTTGTTAACCTTTGAAAATGGAATGGAATTATTATTTACTCCTTGAAAGAGTAAAATGTGCCTAGTGTGAAAAATTGATTTTTTCTTAAAATGACACAAATTGGAAAAACCTTGAGAAATACCAAGTTGGGATTTTGGTATTCTCTTGGAAATTTAAGGCTTTCCAGGCCTTGATTTATGTAATCACTCTTGAGGAAAAATGAAATATGCCAACATTTGAGGACATGCTTAATTTTTAATTGGCATAATTAATTCAAGAGATTAGAGAAATGTCAAGTTGGGTTTTGGCATTTTCTTAAGGAAATTGGACGATCTAGGGTTATACTTTTTGATTTAGCTAAGTGGTTAAGGATACTTAGATAGGTAATCTAGGTATATTTTATTTATGCTAGATCTTGCCATGATTGTTTGCTCATTATATGTCATGACATCATATTTAGTCTTGTATTTTGCATTCATTCATTTATTATGAAAAATACAAAAATACCATGTCATGTCATACATACATCATGTAGTTATAGGAATCTTTCTTTTGAAAGTTATTTTATTTTGATGTATGCCATAACATAATCATGCATTAAGTTTAATTCCTTGTAATTAAGGACAAATGACATTTAACAACATTTATTAACAAGTGACATCCTAGGTGGATGTCTAATATCTCTAAAATGCCTAGATAGATATGCATGATCCCTAGAATAGGGCAAAACCAAATTTTCACATCTCACAAGGACTATAAGGTGACTTGTATGTGTTTTAGTACACATTAAATACAAGTGAGATGTTAGGAAGATGAATAAGACTCAAGATGTTGATCTAGTGCATTCTTTTGAGTTTTAAGTTCATCAAAACACATAGTTATGTGTGTTCCTATCATTGGGAAAGCTAATGTACAAGTCATGTGCATTAAGCCCAAGGAACATGGTGGGATATTGGTTTTGAAAGTATTTTTAAAATGTTTTTGGAAAACCTTGGTGAAGGCTATCTGTTGATAGTAATCATCATTGAATAGTTAGACACAAACTTGAAGAAAACACTAAAATTTTTATAAGTTTTCAAGTTTGTGTCAATCTTTGAAAATATGAAGTATTTTCTTAGAAAACTATTTTTCCATGATAAAGTATACCCTAAATAATGTCTACACAAATTTTTACGATTTTTGGAATTTTGTAGAATTTTCTAGGGGTTTCTGAAATTGGCTGAAATTGAATTTCAGCAATTTCATGCCTCCAATCGATCAGTGGATCGAATTTCAGCAATTTCAGGCCTCCAATCGATCAGTGGATCGATTGGAGTGCCTCAATCGATCAGCCGATCGATTGAGAAGGCAATTCTCGCGAGCAGAAGCTCGCTGGATCGATCAGCCGATCGATCAGTGGATCGATTCAGCAGGGTTCAATCGATTGGAACCCAACTCCAATCGATTGAAGATGCTGATTTTGGCTGGGAAAGCTTATTTTCAGCATTTTGAACCTATTTTAGTCTAGGAAACCACTCCAAACCCCTGAAAATACATTTGTATACATAAAAAGGGTGTTTTCGTGTGGAAAACAAGGATGGATTGGTTAAGGAAGGCTAAGTTGAAGTTTAGGTTGAGGTTTGTTTCAAATTTTGAATATTTGAACCTCAAAACTTCTAAAATTGGGTTTCCTAAAGTTTTAGGGATTCCAAGTCATTGTTGGTGCAATGACAGAAGTTACCACCAAGTCTTTAGGGGGAGGGACTCTTTAAAGACATGAAAATTATTTTTCATGAACCTTGGAAGGTGGTTAACCTTCTGTAGAGAAAATGCTCATGAATGAGCATTTGAACTTGAAATGGGGAGTGGATATCCTCATATTTTCAAGTGGTTTTTCGAGTGATTGAAAAAGGCTCAAGGTTGGGCCTTTGTCTACATTGAGGGAGAATGTAGGGAAAATGAAGAGTATGGGACCTTCATTATCGTGTTGATCACAATAAGTGAAGTTGTGATTACGATGAGCAACTCTTCAGGGGGAGAGTCTTTCAACAATGGATTTGTTGATGTGTGCCCAATATTGAGACATGGGTTGATGTGTGCTCAAGGCTGGGTTGATGTGTGCCAATAGGGGGAGAATGAAAGGACTTGTGAAAGGGAGTAAGTTAGACTTTCATTACCTAAGAGGGAGTTTGCCCTCTTAGGGGGAGAATGAAGAGCTTAATTTATGCTTTCATTACCTAGTGGCATGAAGAATGAGGCTATGGGATTAGTCTAACTTACATGTGGGATTGTAAGTGTTATTGTGGTATTGTCAAACATCAAAAAGGGGGAGATTGTTGGTGCAACATTCCTCAGGTCAAGGTTGACCTGGTTGACCAAGCTTGAGTCTTGGTTTGGATTTCGATGTTTGACAATGCAAGGGATTGAAGAAGAGTCAAGTAGGTCAAGGATGACCGGATACTTGACTAGGAAGTCCTAACTGGGATGTTAGGTAGGAGAAAAATCCTGGTGAGTGAAGCCAGGTGAAAGACCTAGTGAGTGAAGCTAGGCAGGAGAAAAATCCTGGTGAATGAAGCCAGGTGAAAGACCTAGTGAGTGAAGCTAGGCAATTGGGAAAGTCCTGGTGAGTGAAGCCAGGCATGAGAAATCCAGATGGGTCAAGGTTGACCAGACATCTGGTGAGAGTCCAAGTAGGTCAAAGGGATTGACCGGATACTTGGCACGTGGAAGAAAAGTCCAAGTAGGTCAGAGGGATTGACCGGATACTTGGCAAGAAGAGAAAAGTCCAAGTGGGTCAAAGGGATTGACCAGACACTTGGTGAGAGAGTCCTAGCTGGTCAAGGGTGACCGGATGCTAGGTCTTATGTACCAACAAGTCATGGTTGACTAGATGTTGGTTTAGGGGACTTTGGGCGTGGTTTTGGGCAAAAACCAGGTTTGGATTGATCCGTGGATTGATCCAGCAGGTTTGGATTGATCCGTGGATTGATCCAGCAGGTTTGGATCGATCCGTGGATCGATCCAGCAGATCTGGATCGATCCACCGATCGATCCGATGAGTCCCCGCGAACAGAACCCCTTTGGATCGATCCGTGGATCGATCCAGAGGTCCCAATCGATCAGTGGATCGATTGGGACGCTGCTACTTCGCGTGATAAGCGCTGGATCGATCCGGGGATTTTTCCAGAGCACAGAGGCGCTCTGGATCGATCCGTGGATCGATCCAAAGCCTCCCCGATCGATTGGGAGCATTCCAATCGATCGGGATTCGACCGTTAGCGTCGATTTAAGCCGCAGGCGTTCATTTCCTTCGGCAGAACTTCACCGATTCACTCCAGATCTCTCGCCAACTCCTCCACAGCGCTCTCAAAGATCAGATCGCCAGTTCTTGAAGGATCTTGGAAGCTTTCCAAGTCAAGAGGCGGATCAAAGGCAAGAAGAGAAGCTAGGGTTAGGGTTTTCTGTACTCATTGTAAGCTTTGCGCTTGTCTTTTGTTTCCCTTTCCTTTCTTCTTGTACTGAGAGTCTTGTAGGGCTTCTCCGCCCTCGGTAGTTACCGAAAAGGAGTGTTTTCATAGTGGAGGGTGCGTGCGTGGTGTGGATCCTTGGACTAGTCACCTCTTGTGAGGTGGATACCAAGTAAACCAACCGTGTTAGCGTTGTGTGATTTGTTTCTGTATTTTCCGCTGCATATCCTTGAAGAAACAAGCAACGAAGCACACCGAGCACGCGACGAGCTATTCCCCCCCCCCCCCCCCCTCTAGCTACTTTTGGTCCTAACAGTTAGCACACAAATAACATAAATTATTAATTAGATCATGTCTTGCCATGACCAAGATCTAGTCATGGTCTCAGTTTAGACTTTCAAAATGGATCTAAGCTGGACCAGCGCTTACAGTCCCACTAGGACTCGTCCTCACTGGATCACTCTCCTCTAGTGTTTACCTTACTTACCATTGCAGATTTACTCGACACTTGACCCACTAGGACTTCATGTTAGATGCCCCATTTAGACTTCAGCCAGTTGTCAGGTCCCTCAAAACCAATTGGACTTCTTGCCAGATATCAACCTATCTAGTCTTGCTATGCAGTTATAAGGTCCTCTAGATCTAACTGGATTTTAGTCTGGTGTCAGGTCTTATCATGTCTTCCAGTCTTATACACTTGATAAACAGGTTAGAAAATACAACGTCTAACTTTAATCTATTTGTCATTTATCAAAACTTGAGTTTGACCATTAGTATTAACTGCACCAATAAACATATCTTATTGTAATAATTATGAATCATAACTACTATAATGTATGCATAAGTGCTAGTTAATAGTATATTATAGCCGCTATGAATCATCACTGTTATAATATGTATATGTAGGTCATTTAGTTTTCGAATAAGAAAAATAAAATAGGGTGTTATTTTGATATTAATATTAAAAAAAAAGGAGCACCTTCTAGATTCCAATAAAAAGAGAAGTTCATTGAGTGTCTGATCTCTTATATGCAAAAGATTACTGTACTAAGATAAAATATCTCCTCTGATTTATCTATCTATATTTAACCATGGAGCCAACGATATTAGACCACTTGAGATGGGTGATATAACATTTTACTCCAATAGAAAGAGAAGATCTTTTGATTTTTGGTTGATTTTTTTCCTAATTTCAAACTGTGCAAATTGGGTTCCACATCAATATTCAAGTTATTAGGGTCAACTTAAGGCATAAGTCATTAAAGTCTATGCCTAAGACCCCAAATTTATTGGGGCCTATTATCTTTAATATTTTAATTTTAATTTTATTTATTTATTTTTAAAAAGAACGGTCATCTCAATTTTTCATAAAAAGTTATTAGTTTATTCAATTATTGATACAGTTTATTTTTAATATTAAATTATTTCACGGATTTTTTAATTACTATTTTTAATTATATGCTATGAGACCTAATTAACTTTCCTTTTCAATATATCTTAGAAACACTAGCCGATAATCTCATAATTTTTCTCTTTTTTGTTGGTGCTCTATGTCCTTTTTCTTTCTCATCAGTGATTACGTACCTTTCTCTTCTCTCATTGATAATACTTTTAGAGGATGCCCTTCTCCTCTAACAGTAATCTTTCTTCATCGCTCTTTCTTATTCTTTCTCAATAATAACATATACTTCTTCTTTCTCAATAAGAACATGATTTTTTTATCTATACAGTGCAAAGTAGAATGCTAGCCTTTTTAAATATTATTATTTTATTCAATTTTCGTGAAGTCTTTAATCACATTATTGGCTTTGATTGGATTGTTTTTGAGTGCTCCTTTGTCTTCGTTTTTTCGTCATTTCTTATTCTCTTCCCTGCCTATTGTCGATTTTTTTTATTTCAAAGTCCATCTTATACTTGTGATAAAGTTTTTTTTTAGTTGTTCGATTATATGTACCATGCTATAGATCTCAGTGCTCTTCGCCTCTTCTTTTATATTTTATATTTTCTTTTCAATTTTTGTACTATCGATGGTGAAGACATCACTGAAGTGTGTTTCCATGTCAGCCGACATAACTTGGCAATTGTGTTGCTATTTTTAATTATCTATTGAGAAATAATTATTTATGAATACTATTTGATAGATCATAAGGTTTAAATTAATAATGAAGTGTTGCAATCATAAAATTTAAATTAATCAATCCAAATAAAATTTAGTATTTATTTATTTATTTATTATTATATTTGTGCAGGTAAATTTGAAAATATCATTAAATTGAATTTACATTACATAAATCATATTTTATTATTTTTTAAATTTTAAGTAATTTTATTTTGATAAAATAATAGAGATTTATCTTTTCTTTTATATTATTATTTAAATATCAATATGTCTATAAAAAATTATGATTCTGGATATGAAAAAAAGGTAAAAATAAAAAAATTTATTCAATCTCAAAAAGTGTACTAAATAAATTTGTTATTAATATTAATAATCAAAACTTAAAAGAAAGAAGTTTTTTAAAATTAAAATTAATAAAATCTTATTTACTTTCAATAATATCAAAGATTAAATAATTTAATAATTTTATCAATTAAAAAAATTATTATCAAAATTTAAATATAAAAATTTAATTTATAATTTTACATTTGAAAAAGTAAAAAAAAAACTAAATTTTATATAAAAAAACTATTTTTTTCAAAAAAAATTAAATATGCTATTATCGGTCCAATGAAAAAAGCGAAAAAATTTTATTTTATTTTTTAAAAATATTAAAGACCTAAACAAAAATTTACCTAAGGTCTTATGGAACCTTAAGATGACGTTACATTTAACCCAATAGTGAAGATGTCAGATCACATACACCTATTCTAAATTTGAAACATGATCTAATAAATCATAAATGGATCCGGACCCAATTCGATTTCAGTTAATTCCAGATAGGTGGAAATTATTTTTATAAAAAATAAAAATAATATATTTAAAGAATGTTTTTAACAATAATTTTGTACAAGGAATTTATATGAAAAAAATCAAACAATGATTTTTGAATATTAATTAAGCTTCCATGAGTTGTAATTAAATTATTATTTTTTCTAAATCCATCTTGGAATAGATATAGAACTAGGCCACTTCTTAATTATTGGTTTTATAATTTGAAAGACAAATTAACTGCTCCTTATTTTTTAGCCAAACCATATGCATTCATTAAAGAAAAAACATCATATCTTTATGTTGACAGTTCTAAGCATGAAAAACATTAAACACGAAAATTATAAATCGATAACAGAATATAATCTTCAAACTTGTTATTGGAAGAGTGATCAGGAACAAATCAAAAAGCTCTTCATGGTTCATAAACCAAATCTCTCTTTCGAGATTAGACAAATCAATCTTGAATGTTCTTCATGCCTCTTTCAATCTTGTGCACATGGACGAACCTTACACAAAAACCTTTCAAATGGGACGAACCCATTCTCTTTGACTTTGCACAAAACTTGTACGTAGCAAGTCCTCTTCCTTTATCTCTTGTGCTCATCTCTTTTTTTTTCCTCATTTTACCAATTGCCTTGGATGCCTATTTTATAGAGGAAGATGACTCTTCATCTTCCTCTACCTCTATTAATAGAGGAATGATAAAGGGTTGGAAGGTGAAGGGGAAAAGACACCCTTTCACCTTCTTAACACCAACATCTCCCACTCGTCCAAGTCAATGCATAAAGGTTATCTTGTCACATAAACTATGTCAGTCACATAGACTATAAGATGATCATGTCACAGGGCCAAAGTCAAACATTAATTGGTCATAAAGATCAAATAAGTCACATAGACTATATGAAGGCTAGAGTAAAATGCTAATTAGTCACAAAGACTAAATAAGAACATCCAATTCATAGTTTAGGGAAAATGATTTGTGCGACAGCAAGTGCACTGAGCAATTATTGCTAAAAAGATTGTTACACCTCACATAAATGTTCTCTAAGCAATCAATGCTAACAAAATTGTTATACTTTACTTAGCCGCTCTTTCAAATGAATTAGAGACACTCTCGTAATGGTACATAGCCTCTCTTCTGGCGGAATATATCCGTTATCCAGAAAACATCCAATCTCCCAATAGCATACAACCATTATCTTGGAGATTTCTATGTCTTGCTATTTATCCAGATTAAATAATCTTCACTTACATCAATATGAACATCTCTAATACCTTACAATGACTATTATGTCAAGAGCATGTTCCATATTCAATATTCACATTCATTTATATATATAACAAAAATAGGTTGACGAGTGAATAATATCAAAAGATGTAAATCTATTTAATCTTTCTTTTCAGTTAGAATCTATTTATTTCAATCAGTCATTTTCCTAGTTCTGTTCCATAGATCGAATCATCCATAAGCATAGGATATATGTTAAAATAGCAGACACTGATTAAAACTTCAAGTAAACAGCTAAATAGTCACTAAGGGTAAAAACTGATATTAACTTATAATCTCAAAGGTCTCATATAGTAGAGAAACAGGGATTCATTCTCCTACTACCCTTCGTGTTGCCATAGCACATGTGGTATGAATCGCATGCTATGATGTTATTCTCTTTACTAAAAAGAGTGCATGTTTTTCTCAAATTTTAACATCATACAGATTTCGATCTAGACATATCTAATGTCTTATCCTGAATTCAACATATGAATTTCAATCTGACTTTCAACAGGTTTAGTAAATGGTGGGTTCATTTACTTCGATCATTACATAAATAATCTAATCTTGACATAATTATCAAGGCAACCTTAACTTATAGGTATGTCTCTATTCACAGCTACATAAGTTGTCCCATAAGTAACGGTCTTACCTCTATTTATACTCAACAAATAGAGATGCTTGTCCATGTAAGTGAACCAATCTCAACCTGCCAACATGCTCATCGAGACTTTAATCCAAAATATAACAACTTATACACTGAATATATCATGACATTTTACAATGTGTTACATTTTACGAAGTCACAAAGACTTCCCATTCTTTGAAATGACTCTTTAGTCAATGACTTAGTATAAGGATCTGCAAGCATAGTACGTGTAGGGATATAATCAAGAATTATCATTTTCTTGTTCACAATATCTCTTACAAAATTATACTTAATTTTATATGCTTGTCTTTGCTATGATATTTGGGATCCTCAGCTTGGTCGTTACAATACATTGTAACAGGATTCCCACTGTTCTCAGCAATCTTCAAATGCTTTAGGAACCTTTTTCAACTAGACAGATTGTTGCACAACTGATGCTTAAGCCACACAACTTCCAATGTCGATAAGGCTACATAAGCCTACTTCTTGCTATTCTATGAGATGACGCCACCATTTAGCAAGAAGGTATAGACTGATGTGGATTTTCTGTCATCAAGATCTCCTTCCCAATCTACATTTGTGTAGCCACTCAAGCTTATCTTAGATCCTTGAAAAACATATACATAATCTGTTATCTTTTTGAGGTATTTAATTATCCTCTTAATTGCTTTCTAGTGTCTCGATCCTGGGTTTAACTGGAAACGACTAACTAAGCCAACACCATAGCTTATATCAAGATAAGTACACAACATAGTGTACATCAAACTACCAATAGAATTGACATATGGTATTACCTTCATTTCGACTATTTTCTCAAGAGTCTTGGGATACATACTTTTACTTAAAACAATACTTTTCGCTACAGGTGTTTGTTCAATATTGCAATTTGACATATTGAAGTGTTGTAGCATCTTAGTGATATAAGCTTCTTGAGATAAATCCAAAGCATCTTAGTGATATAAGCTTCTTGAGATAAATCCAAAAGCCTTTTAGAACGATCTTTAATGATCTTCACTCCTAAATGTACTCTGCTTCTCCCATGTTTATTATGTCAAATTGTGATAAAATCCAATATTTGACTTCTATCACACACTTTATGTCGCTTCGAGCTATTAGTATATCATCAACATATAATGATAAAATGACAAACTTTTCTTTTTTCCTTTCTTAGGTAAACACAATGATCCTCATTGATCATTTCGAAACTATAAGATTAAATGACTTCATTAAATCTTATGTTTCATAGTCTTGACGCTTGCTTTAGCCCATATATAGACTTCTCGAGTCTACATACTCTTTTATCTTGGCCTTCAGTAACGTAACCTTCTGGTTGTATCATATAGATTTCTTTGACAAGATTACCATTAAGGAAAGTCGTTTTTATATCCATCTGATGTAATTCCATGTCAAATTGTACTACTATAGCTAGGATGACACGTATTGACACAAACTTCACAAATGGAGAAAATATCTCTTCAAAGTCAACACCCTCCATTTGGGTGTATCCTTTTGCAACTTATCGAGCTTTGTATCGATTAATCGATCCATCTTCTTTCATTTTTATTTTGAGAATCCACTTATTCCCAATTGCCCTTCAGCTCGGAGGAAGATCGACTAAATCTCAAACTTGATTTTTTTTCTCATTGACTCCATTTCCTCATCCATTACAATTTTCCATTTTTCTCTTACCGAGCTTCTTAAAGCTTCCTCAACTGTTCGAGGTTCCTCATCATCAACTGGGAGAATCATTAATGTCTTATTCTCAATATCAAACCTTCTCCTAGGAATAGTCTGATGACTACTTCTTCGTAGGTTAGACTGTTGAGAAACTGACTCATTCAGTGATAAATTACTCTCATTAGGTTGACTAGATTTAGGCATCTCCTGATTTGTTGATAAAGGAGCATTATCCTCTATCTCATATAGAGGAATTGTCTTATCAACTTCACCTCATGTTGGAAAATTAGTTTCAAGAAAAGTAGCATCTCTTGACTCTATGTCAGAGATGGTTCTATCTTGTTGCTCACTAATAAAAACATAACCCTTAGAAATCTCAGTACACTTCTTACCTCTGGGTCCTAATTTTTCATGTTCGTGAGTCTTATCGTGAATGTAGGCAGTTGACCCCCAAGGTCTCATATTACTCAAATCTGACTTTCTGCCTATCCAACGTTTATGTGGGTAAATGGAACTGACTTTGAAGACACTTTGTTAAGTATATAGGCTGCAACTAATAATATATCTTCCTAATAGGAGATTGGCAAATTAGCCTGTGCCATCATAGACCTAACTATTTCAAGAAGAGTCCTATTTCTTCTTTCTACAACCCCATTTTGCTGTAGAGTTCTAGGGATAGCTAGTTGTCTAATAATCTCTTTCTCATTACATATTGTCTTGAACTGATTAAATAAATATTGACCTCCACGGTCAGTGCGCAAGGTTTTAACCTTACTTTCTAATTGATTCTCAACTTCGTTCAAGTAACGAATAAAGTAATCTAATACTTCAGATTTGTGAGAAATCAAATACACATGACCAAAATGTGTGAAGTCATCAATAAATGTAATGAAATAAGAACTCTCATTTGTAACCTTCATATTTATTGGACCACAAATATCTGAATGAATTAATTACAATGGTGATTCAACCCTAATAACCTTACCAAATGGTTTCCTAGTTGTCTTTCCAGCAAGATAATGCTCACATATAGACAAGTTTATCTTAGCATGAATGTCTAAAAAGGCCTTCCTTAGCTAATGTATTAATTCGTTCTTGCCCTATATGACCTAGTCTAGTATGCCAAATTTCATCATTAACATTGACATAACTAGTAAAAGCAATGTTTGAAAAACAACCATAATTATTATTTGGTTCTACATCAAGAACTATAAAATCATTTGTTACATAATCATATCCAATTAACACAGAGTTAATTTGAAATTCCACACAATAGCTATAAAAATTTACACAATAACCTAAATCAAGAAGATAAGTGATGAAAACCAGATTCCGTCAAATTTTAGGAGCATACAAGACATCATGTAGAAACAAAACATTACCACCACAGTGGTTAAGTTTGCAAGCGTCGACTCCTTTGACTTCAACTCTTACACTATTTCCTACATAGATCCATTTGTTGCCAGCTAATACCTGTTGGTACTCTACAAATGTAACTCACTCCCGAGCTACATGGTTGGTTACTTTCAAATCTATAATCCACAAAGGATAAGAATCAACTAACAACACTGAACTAGCAACAAAATGCTCAAGAAAAGAAGACACACTTGCATTGTTTCAATTTGGTCTTCTTTTCTTTCTTCTTGATTGGGTCTTGTCCCACAGCAACAACTTCTTTCTTATTTCCCTTCCTCTTCTTGAACCATTTCTTTTTCTTGGATCAAGATGATCCAATAGAACCAATATCTACATAGGCTAGTCCAAAAATCCTTGTAGATTCAACTCTCTCCGCCTCCAATTCTATATGGCGTGAGATGTCAATGAAAGTATTAATACTCTCACTGTGAGTTAGGGTTTGTTTCATAATCTCTCAAGAATCTGGAAGGGAATGAATAACTACTTGAACCTGTTGTTCATCCAATAGTTTTAAGCTCCTGAATCATGTTTGACATCTCCCTGAGGTGTTGAACCATTGAAAGATTTGGACGCTTAATGTAGCTATCAAACTTAATCGTTAGCTATCGAAGCTTGCTCAGACTTCCTCCACTGTACTTTTCTCTAAGGGCTACCCAGACAACATGAGCCGATGGTAATGTCTCATACTCAAATACCAGGTCATCCATCATTGAACTAATCAATATTTCCTTAGCAATGGAGTCCTTCCTTTTCCATGTCCTATAGGCATTAAGATCTCGTCTGTTCTATGTATTGGGATCTACAGGTCTTCCATAACCTATTTTATAGCCTCAAGAACTTCTTTTTCCTCAAGAACATATTGTATCTTGAGTTGTTAGATTTTGTAGTTATCCTCATATAATTTCTCTCTATTATTGAGTTTAGCTATGATATTCTTATTTGTCATGATCTAACATAAATAAACATATTATTTAGTATTCAGTGCAATTTATATGCATGTAATTTATGATTGACTCAATATTAATTTGAATTGGTTTACAAAATCAAGTGATAACTACGTTTCCACTTATCATTTGTATAGTCCAATCAAATCAACATTGATCAATATGAACTAATCATCATTCTATCATGATTTCTTTAATTAAATGAACTAATCATTTAATAAAATGAACTAATCATTTTTCATGTATCATGAAGTAATCAGCATATGAATGAACATATCATTCATATAAACATTCCGCATATTGTTAACATATAACAAATAGACATGAATTAAATGGACTAATACTGTTCATACACAATGACAGTAACAATAACAGAACTCTTACAAACTAGGTAAGCTTACACCACTCCCACTTGGATAGACACTAGTGCAGTTGCTAACATAATCCTCTTCAACCTAAACTCATTTAAGGCAATCTCTGATAGACCAACTTCAAGATTTTCAATTTGACCTATCATCGAAACTTATTCAAAATCCTCTTTAGATTCTTCTGGATCCTCCTCTAGGAACTCATGGTGAAGTAGCTCCACACATAACTATGCATATATAAGTTCTCCCTTTGGAGAGCCTTCATATTTAGTGTGCTACCACGTTAGGATTCTCTGGCTGTGAACGAATCAACGCCTAGATCATGTAATTACCCATGATTAGAAACTCTTCTTATTTGAGTTTCCAGGATTGGTAATCATCCATGCCAACTTTAAATTGAAATTAATAAGTTACTACAAAACCAACTAACCAGTACAAAACCGGCTTAATTTAATTTATATAGTCATGGAACTAACATTATTAATCAAGAAAAACAAATCTTCTTGATTTTTAGGAGTCTAAATTGACTGATCCATTTGATCGGTTGATTGGGAATCCAGATCCTAAGCTCTGTCCAATGTCCTCATTAGAACTAATCTAATTGGACTGGGATTTCTTACCTATGTTATGTTAATCTAAGCTCATTTAAGTCAATTTTAGACTCATTGATCAAATTCAGGTCCATTTGATCAATCCAGTGCTTATTGGATTAAGTTTGATCCATTAGAACAAATCTAATCATTTTGGTTAAACTAACTTATGTAATCAAAATCATCCCAATTAATTAAATAATAAACCAAACTGGTTAAACCAACGAATAATTTGAGCTCGATCTAGGTATTATTGAATTAAATTGGTCTGGTTAAACCAACCATTGATTTGAACCAGATTTGGGATCAAGCTGGTATAGTTCAATTTTCAATTAATCAAATTTTGATTAATCAATTTCAATTGATTAAATAGTGAGCAATCGGTTCACGCATGATTAGCATAATATATTGTTTATGCATGAAATTTTAATCAATTAAAACAATCATTTTCAAGCAGTGTTGATGGATGAACAATAATTAATACTGTTCATCTACATTTAATCGATTATCTCAATTGATTAAAAAAACTATTTGAATCGATTACTCCAATCGATTACATAGATTCACTATGCTTTGTTAGTTTAATCGATTACACAGCTTCTTCTCTTCTCTGTCGCGATCGCGACACTCTCTTCTTCTGCCGCGCCAAACGCGATTGTCGTTACCTTCGATTGTTAGCCTCTCGACGTGGTCCCCGACACTCTCCGGCTATGGATGCCAATAGCCAGCAACTTCTTGGGGCTCGACAACTACGGCAGATCGCAACCAGTCGCGATCTTGCCTAGCGACAGCAGCAGAGAGATTTTCATTTCGACGAAGAGATTATTTCATGATTAGGCATCACTCTGATACTAATGTTGATAGTTCTAAGCATGAAAAATATTAAACACGAAAACTGTAAACACTTACAACGATCTCTTGCAGATCCACAATCGATGACATAATATAATCTTCAGACTTGCTGTTGGAAGAGTGATCATGAATAAATCAAAAAGCTCTTCATCATTCACAAACCAAATCCCTCTTTAGAGATTAGAAAAACCAATCTTGAATGTTCTTCATGCTTCTTTCAATCTTGTGCACATGGACGAACTTTGCATAGAGACCTTTCATATGGGACGAACCCATTCTCTTTGACTTTGCACAAAACTTTTACGTAGCAAGTCCCCTCTTCCTTTCTCTCTTGTGCTCATCTCTTTTTTTCCTCCTTTTACCAATTGCCTTGGACACCTATTTTATATAGGAAGATGACTCTTCATCTTCCTCTACCTCCATTAATGGAGGAATGATAAAGGGTTGGAAGGTGAAGGGAAAGAGACATCCTTTCATATACAACTTGACATAACCCACTAAGATAAAAACCTTCCATCCATTCAAATATCGAGGAAGAAAGGAAAACTTTTCGGGTCACTAAGTGAGCAACACTATTAGTTGACCTTCTCATATAAGCAAGGAAGATAAAATTTAGAGTAGTAAGTAATATTTAATTTCCATAGCCAGTGCACCATCGGGACCTAGATCCTATGCAGGCTGTGTTACTATATAGAGTCTAAATAGATACAAACATTTTGAATACCCAAGTGAGACACTACAACAAAAATGGTTTTTTATAGCGCGCAAATTCACTTTCCGTAGCGCGCATTGCACGCTGCACAATTAAAAGCTTGTAGGATTGAGAAAATCACACTAGAGGGGGGGGGGGGGGGGGGGGGGAATAGTGCTTGTGGCTTCTTCACTTTTTCGTAAAAACTCAAGAGATATGCAACGAAAATTAAAGACAGAAAATAAAATAATGCTAATAATTTTCTTTTTTTACTTGGTTTGGAGCTTGTAACGACTCCTACTTCAAGGCTTGTAATCGTTGATCGCTTTCATTGGGAAATCCACTATCAGTTTGAATGTTACACAATTTGAGTATGAAAATATAAGTATTGCTCTAAAGTAAAAATACCAACAATTATAATTTCTGGTTAAGAGTACGGTTGTCGGAGCAATGTTGCAGCGTAGTAGCATATGAAATTGAAGTAGTGTAGCAAGCTTTTGAGCTTTGTATTAATTGAAGAAGTGTATTAAGAGTTGTGTAAAGTACACTGTTTAAGCTCTGCTTATAAGGGCAATCCAGGCACCTCTATGCCATTGAGGCACCTGGACTGAAACTGATCGACTCTGAGCTTGTCACGCCTTATTCTCATTAAAGCACCTCAATCCCTTTGAGACGCTTGGATTGTTGTTATGGTGAGTACCGAGTGGAGCTCCTCTTATTCATCTCTATCCTATCCTAGGCACCTCAATCTAACATGTGTCAATCAACTAGAAGCTGACACCTCACCTTGCTCAGCACGCCGAGGTGATAGAGGTGCCTGAACAACTTTCAGGCGCCTGTATCTTGAGGTGCCTCGATCTATCCAAGCACTTATATCAGCTGATCCAGGCTTTGTTAACTCTACAAAACTGAGTTAGCACAAACAAATATATAATATGAAATAAGAATATTCTGGCAATCTCGAACTGCCCGATCCTGACTTTTAGGTTTCCCCGAAATTCTATGTCGGACCGACGCCTACTGTTCTCTCGATGGGGAATGCCCTCTCACCTACTTCTCTCAAGAGAATTTACCTTTTTCCAAACACCTGTTTGGACTTTTGCTCAGCTTCTAACCTTAACCTCTGGGACTTTCACTATATGTTCGATTTTCGACCCGCCTAGACTTCCGCCTGGTGTTCGCGACCCCAGACTTCCTCCTGATGTTCTCAATCTGCCAAGTCTTCTGCCCAGTCCACCCAACCAAGACTTGGTGCATAATCCCTTAACCAGGACTTCGTGCTCAGTCCCTTGACTAGGACTTCGTTGCCTAGCCTCAGCTAGGTCTTGCCTATACACTTAGGTAGGCTTGTTAGATCACAACATAGTTTAACTTTGAACCCTTTGTCATTATCAAAACTAAGTCTGATTAATTGGTACTTTCAGAATCAATAATCTTCTCCTTTTTAATTTATGATAAATCTGATTCAAAGTTAAATAAAAATATAATACTTAAAGAAATTTAACACAAAAGAACGTGTTTAGAGAGGCTGTAAAAATATTTAAGTAATTATTATTATTATTATTTTTAAATTTTGCTCCCCTTATTTTGACATTCTCCCCTGGAGATTTTGAAATATAACTTACTTTAAGAGAGAAAAAAAATCTTTACATAATTTGTAAATGCAAAATACCAAATATATATATATAGAGAGAGGATGAAAAAGATTTAAAATGATTAAAATTAGAACTAAATGAATTTATTTAGGAAAATAAAAATAATAATAATTAATAAGGAAATAAATTTATAGAATTTTATGAATTTTTTTCTAAATTTTTAAATGAATCATTTTAGATTTTATAGGAATAAATAAGTAAGAAAAAAAAGTCTATTTTGGAATACCTTATTTAAATTAGGAGTTGATGGAAGCCAAACTTAGGTACTTGTAATTAAACACTAAGTTCAAATTTTCATCGTTACCTTCCTCCCCTCCCCCAACCGAGCGACAGCATGTCTGTCGTCGCACGCTCGACATCGCCTGCTAGCTGACCGTCGACATCGCTTCCCTGCCCACGTAATAGGCTGATGTTGGCATCTTCTCTCCTCCGCGTCGCTCCTTCAACCATGCGCACACTACGATGTTTCGCCACACAGGCGACGGAAGTGTCGCTCCCTGCGTGCCAACCGCTGGCAGAGCCTCCTATCATGTGAGCAGTAAGCATGCACCTCCCTGCTGCTCTGTTGTCGCAAGGGTTTCCCTGCTCACGCGAAGTACCGTCCACTATTCTGATGGCTCCCTACACTCACGAGCAGTCCCCGATTGTTTTCGCGTGCTCGAGTCGATGCCGCCCTCTACTGTCTTCAACTGCCTGTAGATGCCGCTAACCACTGATCAACCCCCACCGCCCTAAGATCGTTGTTGAGAAGAAGAAGATTTAATCTAGGTAAATTTATTGATTAATTGATTACTAATAGGATAAGGGTTAATTAGATGAATTAATATGATTTGATTATAATGATTATAAGTCAATTAACAGATGGTTAATGTTGATAATTAATGGATTTATTATTTGGTTAATTAATAATCAGGTGAGTAAATAGATTAAGGATCTATTAATTAATTAGTAGATTAATTAATCAAGAGGTACCTAATGAATTGAGCTACAGAATGAATCAAATTGTTAAGTTGAAGAGGAAAAGAGAATAGAGAGAGGTAATGTATTATGTTAATAGATCGTTTAATATTAATTGATACATTATTTGTTAATGAGGTTGATTAATTAATCAAATTAATTGATGAATTGAGATTGACTAATTGATGCCTGATAATTGAAGTAGTTCAACCGATTGAGTTAAATGGGTTAATTAAGAGTCATTTAAATAAAGTTTATTTGATTAATTTGTTGGTGCAATATTCTCCAGGTTAAGGTTGACCGTGTTGACTGAGCTTGAATTGAGCCAAGCTCGAGTCTTGATGTTAAGGTTTCGATGTTTGACAATACATGTAGTCAATACATGAAGATTGTAAGTGCAATTGTTCATGGGTGAAAGAGAGTCATATAGGTCAAGATTGACTGGATACTGTTAGGACCAAAAGTAGCTAGAGGGGGGGGGGGGGGGGGGGGGGAATAGCTTGTCGCGTGCTCGTTGCTCGGCGTTGCTTGTTTCTTCAAAAATGCGCAGCGGAAAATACAGAAACAATCACACAACGCTAACACGGTTGGTTTACTTGGTATCCACCTCACAAGAGGTGACTAATCCAAGGATCCACACCAACACACACACCCTCCACTAATAAAACTCTCCTTTATGGTAACTACCAAGGGCGGAGAAGCCCTACAAGACTCAACACAAGAAGAAAGGGAAAGGTAATGAAATATAAGCTTACAATGAAAGCACAAACCCTAACCCTAGTTTCTTCTTCTTGCTTTGATCCGCCTCTTGACTTGGAAGAGCCTCCAAGAACCTTCAAGAACTGGCGATCTCGAGCTTGAGAAGAGTTGTGGAGGAGCTGGTGAAGATCTGAGTTGATTCGGTGAAGAGATGCCGAAGGAAATGAACGCCTGCGGCTTAAATCGACGCTAACGGTCGAATCCCGATCGATTGGAATGCTCCCAATCGATCGGGGAGGCTTTGGATCGATCCACGGATCGATCCAGCGCCTGTGCTCGGAAAAACTTCTGGATCGATCCACGGATCGATCCAGCGCTTATCGTGCGAAGCAGCAGCATCCCAATCGATCCACTGATCGATTGGGACCTCTGGATCGATCCACGGATCGATTCAAAGGGGTTCTGTTCGCGGGGACTCACCGGATCGATCGGTGGATCGATCCAGATCTGCTGGATCGATCCAAGGATCGATCCAAACCTGCTGGATCAATCCACGGATCAATCCAAACCTGCTTTTTGCCCAAAACCACGCCCAAAGCCCCCTAAACCAACATCTAGTCAACCATGACTTGTTGGTACAAAAGACCTAGCATCCGGTCACCCTTGACCAGCTAGGACTCTCTCACCAAGTGTCTGGTCAATCCCTTTGACCCACTTGGACTTTTCTCTTCTTGCCAAGTATCCGGTCACTCCCTAAGACCTACTTGGACTTTTCTTCCTCGTGCCAAGTATCCGGTCAATCCCTTTGACCTACTTGGACTCTCACCAGATGTCTGATCAACCTTGACCCATCTGGATTTCTCTTGCCTGGCTTCACTCACCAGGACTTTTCCAATTGCCTAGCTTCACTCACTAGGTCTTTCACCTGGCTTCACTCACCAGGATTTTTCTCCTGCCTAGCTTCACTCACTAGGACTTCCCAATTGCCTAGCTTCACTCACTAGGTCTTTCACCTGGCTTCACTCACCAGGATTTTCCTCCTGCCTAGCTTCACTCACTAGGACTTCCCAATTGCCTAGCTTCACTCACTAGGTCTTTCACCTGGCTTCACTCACCAGGATTTTCCTCCTGCCTAGCTTCACTCACTAGGACTTCCCAGTCAAGTATCCGGTCATCCTTGACCTACTTGACTCTTCTTCAATCAACCTTGCATTGTCAAACATCGAAATCCAAACCAAGACTCAAGCTTGGTCAACCAGGTCAACCTTGACCTGAGGAATGTTACACCAACAATCTCCCCCTTTTTGATGTTTGACAATACCACAATAACACTTACAATCCCACATGTAAGTTAGGCTAATCCCATAGCCTCATTCTTCATGCCACTAGGTAATGAAAGCAGAAATTAAGCTCTTCATTCTCCCCCTACGAGGGCAAACTCCCTCTTAGGTAATGAAAGCCTAACTTACTCCCTTTCACAAGTCCTTTCATTCTCCCCCTATTGGCACACATCAACCCAGCCTTGAGCACACATCAGCCCATGTCTCAATATTGGGCACACATCAACAAATCCATTGTTGAAAGACTCTCCCCCTGAAGAGTTGCTCATCGTAATCACAACTTCACTTATTGTGATCAACACGATAATGAAGGTCCCATACTCTTCATTTTCCCTACATTCTCCCTCAATGTAGACAAAGGCCCAACCTTGAGCCTTTTTCAATCACTCAAAAAACCACTTGAAAATATGAGGATATCCACTTCCCATTTCAAGTTCAAATGCTCATTCATGAGCATTTTCTCTACAGAAGGTTAACCACCTTCCAAGGTTCATGAAAAATAATTTTCATGTCTTTAAAGAGTCCCTCCCCCTAAAGATATGGTGGT
Organism: Zingiber officinale; assembly: GCF_018446385.1. Taxonomy (NCBI): domain Eukaryota; kingdom Viridiplantae; phylum Streptophyta; class Magnoliopsida; order Zingiberales; family Zingiberaceae; genus Zingiber; species Zingiber officinale. Next base: position 38,932,971 of record NC_055986.1, on the reverse strand, counting down.
AACTTCTGTCATTGCACCAACAATGACTTGGAATCCCTAAACCTTTAGGAAACCCAAATTTAGAAGTTTTGAGGTTCAAATGTTCAAAATTTGAAACAAACCTCAACCTAAACTTCAACTTAGCCTTCCTTAACCAATCTATCCTTGTTTTCAACACGAAAACACCCTTTTTATGTACACAAATATGTATTGAGGGGTTTGGAATGGTTACGTAGACTAAAACAGGTTCAAAATGCTAAAATCAGGCCTTCCTAGCTAAAATCAGCACCTTGGATCGATTGGAGTTGGGTTCCAATCGATTGAACCTTTCTGAATCGATCCACTGATCGATTCAGACTACCTGGATCGATCGGCTGATCGATCCAGCTTCTCGCGGGAGACTTGCCTTCTGAATCGATCCACGGATCGATTCGGGCACTCCAATCGATCCATGGATCGATCGGAGCTCTGATAGTTGCTGAAATTCCATTTCAGTCAACTTCAGAAATCCCTAGAAAATTCTACAAAAATCCAAAAATCATGAAATTTCGTGTAGACATTTTTTAGGGCATACTTAATCATGGAAAAATAACTTTCTTTGAAAATACATCATATTTTCAAAGATTGACACAAACTTGAAAACTTGCAAAAACTTTAGTGTTTTCTTCAAGTTTGTGTCTAACTATTCAATGGTGATTACTATCAAAAGATAGCCTTCACCAAGATTTTCCAAAATTATTTTAAAAACATTTTCAAAACCAATATCCCACCATGTTCCTTGGGCTTAATGCACATGACTTGTACATTAGCTTTCCCAATGATGGGAACACACATAATTATGTGTTTTGATGAACCTAAAACTCAAAAGAATGCACTAAATCAACATCTTGAGTTTTATTCATCTTCCTAACATCTCACTTGTATTTAATGTGCACTAAAACACATACAAGTCACCTTATAGTCCTTGTGAGATGTGAAATTTTGGTTTTGCCCTATTCTAGGGATCATGCATATCTATCTAGGCATTTTAGAGATATTAGACATCCACCTAGGATGTCACTTGTTAATAAATATTGTTAAATGTCATTTGTCCTTAATTACAAGGAATTAAACTTAATGCATGATTATGTTATGGCATACATCAAAATAAAATAACTTTCAAAAGAAAGATTCCTATAACTACATGATGTATGTATGACATGACATGATATTTTTTTTTTATATTTTTCATAATAAAGGAATGAATGCAAAATACAAGACTAAATATGATTTCATGATATATAATGAGCAAACAATCATGGCAAGATCTAGCATAAATAAAATATACCTAGATTACCTATCTAAGTATCCTTAACCACTTAGCTAAATCAAAAAGTATAACCCTAGATCGCCCAATTTTCTTAAGAAAATGCCAAAACCCAACTTGACATTTCTCTAATCTCTTGAATTAATTATGCCAATTAAAAATTAAGCATGTCCTCAAATGTTGGCATATTTCATTTTTCCTCAAGAGTGATTACATAAATCAAGGCCCGGAAAGCCTTAAATTTCCAAGAGAATACCAAAATCCCAACTTGGTATTTCTCAAGGTTTTCCCAATTTTTGCCATTTTAAGATAAAATCAATTTTTCCACCATTAGGCACATTTTACTCTTTCAAGGAGTAAACAATAATTCCATTTCATTTTCAAAGGTTAACAAAAACCTTGAAAATGCTCCTTGAGTGTCAATTTCCTCAAAGTTGGGTTAACTACCCTTCTAATCGGAGTTGACACTCTCTAACCCATCTATGGGATAGAGAAGATGCTCCTAGGAACCCAACACCTATTGGTGCTCCTTGGATGCTCTAGGTACTCACTAGGGATGACTTCCCTAGATACCTTCCTAGTGACCTTGTTGGGCTTCTTAGAAGCCTTGGTCACATTTTCTAGGTCAACTCTAGGGATAGCCTCCCTTGTGACCTTGTTGGTGACTTTCTTAGACTTCTTAGAAGTCTTAGTCACATTTATTGCAAAAATACTCTTAGGGATGACTTCCCTAGTATTCTTGGCTTGACCACTAGACCTAGGGTTTGTTCCATAACTATATGGAACTCTATGGTAAGAGGGCACATCCTTCTTAGCCTTTGGTTTGTATCCCAAACCTCTATGGCCATTGGATGGCTTTGATTTTCTTAGCCCTAGGTATGGCTCATTTTGCCCTTTTAGGATGTTTTCCATCCTTTTTAGGGTCTTTTCCATTTTATCAAGTCTTGACCTCAAGACTTGATTTTCTATCATTAAATCCTTAGTGTTTGGTCCATGAGCACTTTTGTTTCTAGGCTTGTATCTAAAATCCTTAGAGTTATTGCCTAGATTTTCACCTACATTCCTAACCTTAGGTGTAGTCTTGGCATGTAGGGCCACATGCTTTTCCTTAAAGCCCTCATGCTTCCTATTCTCATGGTAAATTGCATTAAAATGATAAAAATTTGACCTAGCATGCTTTTTACCATTTTGCAATGGAATAGGCTCAATAAAAGATACCTTGTATTTTACCTTGGAGGCTCCCCCTTGACTAGAGCTTCCTCCTTGAGCCTTGACCATCTTCTTCCCCTTAGGGCATTGACTCCGGTAATGCCCCTTTTGATTGTAGGAGAAGCACACAATGTGCTTCTTGCTCTTCTTTGTTCCGGGGATGGTCTCCTTTGGCTTCTCCTTGCCCTTAGGTGCCACTTGGCCCTTCTTCTTGGCCAATTTAGGGCACTTGCTTTTGTAGTGCCCATGTTCCCTACATTCAAAACATATAATATGATTCTTATTATTAATTGAACTATTTATACCTTCTTGTGTAGGGGTGACACTTGCTCCTTTGGATCCGGAGGTAGAAGCTTCCTCTTGACTCGATCTTGATTCTCCTCTATTTGATTTTTCTTGACTTGAGGAGGTAGAAGCTTCTTCATCCTCTTCTTCTCTTGACCCGGATGTGGAGGATTCTCCTTCTTCTTGATCCGGCGTCACCAAGGATTGCTCCCCCTCAATCCTAGAGGTGGAGGCTTCATCATCTTGAATATGAAACAAGGAGTATGCTCCCTCCTTGTTCCCTTCGTTGCATTCCCTTGAAGATGAAGCTTCTTCTTGGACTTCTTCTTCGGAGGTTGAGCATCTCTCAACCTCGGAGTCCTCCTCTTGGTCTTGATCCAATGAGTCGCCCTCTTTGGATTCTCCTTGATTTGGTACAGTGGAGGGGATCTCATGAATTCTTGCCAATTTGCTCCAAAGCTCCTTGGCATCTTCAAACTCTCCAATTTGCTCCAAGATGTTGCTTGGCAATAAATTGACCAAAAGCTTGGTCACTTTGTCATTGGCCTCACATCTTTGGATTTGGTCTTGGCTCCACTTGCTCCTCTTGAGTACTTTGCCCTTGGAATTTGTGGGAGCTTCAAAACCTTCCATGAGAGCAAACCATTGCTCTATCTCCATCATAAGAAAATTTTTGATTCTTGATTTCCAAGAATCGAAACTTGTAGATGAATATGGTGGAGCCACCCTTGTGTCAAATCCAAGTCCATCTTGGAATTGCATCTTGAAGTTGAGCTTGATAAAATCTTGAACTTGAAGAATTTGCTCCAACTTCTTCACCCTCTAGCTTTTCTTGTTATGCTTAACCCTTCCGGCGATGATTCCGGTGAAGAGCGACCTCGCTCTGATACCACTTGTTAGGACCAAAAGTAGCTAGAGGGGGGGGGTGGGGGGTGAATATCTTGTCGCGTGCTCGTTGCTCGGCGTTGCTTGTTTCTTCAAGAATGCGCAGCGGAAAATACAGAAACAATCACACAACGCTAACACGGTTGGTTTACTTGGTATCCACCTCACAAGAGGTGACTAATCCAAGGATCCACACCAACACACACACCCTCCACTAATAAAACTCTCCTTTATGGTAACTACCAAGGGCGGAGAAGTCCTACAAGACTCAACACAAGAAGAAAGGGAAAGGTAATGAAATACAAGCTTACAATGAAAGCACAAACCCTAACCCTAGTTTCTTCTTCTTGCTTTGATCCGCCTCTTGACTTGGAAGAGCCTCCAAGAACCTTCAAGAACTGGCGATCTCGAGCTTGAGAAGAGTTGTGGAGGAGCTGGTGAAGATCTGAGTTGATTTGGTGAAGAGATGCCGAAGGAAATGAACGCCTGCGGCTTAAATCGACGCTAACGGTCGAATCCCGATCGATTGGAATGCTCCCAATCGATCGGGGAGGCTTTGGATCGATCCACGGATCGATCCAGAGCGCCTCTGTGCTCTGGAAAAACTTCTGGATCGATCCACGGATCGATCCAGCGCTTATCGCGCGAAGCAGCAGCATCCCAATCGATCCACTGATCGATTGGGACCTCTGGATCGATCCACGGATCGATTCAAAGGGGTTCTGTTCGCGGGGACTCACCGGATCGATCGGTGGATCGATCCAGATCTGCTGGATCGATCCACGGATCGATCCAAACCTGCTGGATCAATCCACGGATCAATCCAAACCTGCTTTTTGCCCAAAACCACGCCCAAAGCCCCCTAAACCAACATCTAGTCAACCATGACTTGTTGGTACAAAAGACCTAGCATCCGGTCACCCTTGACCAGCTAGGACTCTCTCACCAAGTGTCTAGTCAATCTCTTTGACCCACTTGGACTTTTCTCTTCTTGCCAAGTATCCGGTCACTCCCTAAGACCTACTTGGACTTTTCTTCCTCGTGCCAAGTATCCGGTCAATCCCTTTGACCTACTTGGACTCTCACCAGATGTCTGATCAACCTTGACCCATCTGGATTTCTCTTGCCTGGCTTCACTCACCAGGACTTTCCCAATTGCCTAGCTTCACTCACTAGGTCTTTCACCTGGCTTCACTCACCAGGATTTTTCTCCTGCCTAGCTTCACTCACTAGGACTTCCCAATTGCCTAGCTTCACTCACTAGGTCTTTCACCTGGCTTCACTCACCAGGATTTTCCTCCTGCCTAGCTTCACTCACTAGGACTTCCCAATTGCCTAGCTTCACTCACTAGGTCTTTCACCTGGCTTCACTCACCAGGATTTTCCTCCTGCCTAGCTTTACTCACTAGGACTTCCCAGTCAAGTATCCGGTCATCCTTGACCTACTTGACTCTTCTTCAATCAACCTTGCATTGTCAAACATCGAAATCCAAACCAAGACTCAAGCTTGGTCAACCAGGTCAACCTTGACCTGAGGAATGTTGCACCAACAATTATTGTAGGATCGAAAAGAATTTAGATATCTCCACAATGACATGATATTGTCCACTTTGGGCCTAAGCCCTCATGGTTTTGCTCTTGGGCTCTACCCAAAAGGCCTCATGTCAATGGAGATATCTTTCTCTTATAAACCCATGATCTTTTTCCATGTGTTTTCAATATGGGACTATGTTTGCAACCTTGCAACCCCAACAATCCCCCCCTCAAACAAAGGACCATGGGCTTCCCACGTCCGATCCTTGACCCACCAGGTCTTCCTGCCCCTCGGTCTACCCGACCTACTAGGACTTCCTGCCCCTCGGTCTACCCGACCTACTAGGACTTCCTGCCCCTCGGTCCACCCGACCTACTAGGACTTCCTGCCTGGTGTCTGGTCCTCTTGATCCGAACATAGGAGCCCCCACTTTCTTTGTTCGAGGTCAATATTGTACTCACATGGTTCAATTAGACCATAGCTCTTGTGCACAGTCAGCGGTTAAACCTTCTGGCAGTCTGGGCTCTGATACCAATTGTAGGATCGAAAAGAATTTAGATATCTCCACAATGACATGATATTGTCCACTTTGGGCCTAAGCCCTCATGGTTTTGCTCTTGGGCTCTACCCAAAAGGCCTCATGTCAATGGAGATATCTTTCTCTTATAAACCCATGATCTTTTTCCATGTGTTTTCAATATGGGACTATGTTTACAACCTTGCAACCCCAACAGATACTTGACTGGAAATCCTAGTGAGTGAAGCTAGGTGAAAGTCTTTGTGAGTGAAGCCAGGCAGATGGAAAGTCCTAGTGAGTGAAGCTAAGCAGAAGGAAATCCTGGTGAGTGAAGCCAAGCGAAAGTCCTGGTGAGTGAAGCTAGGCAGAAGGAAGTCCTGGTGAGTGAAGCCAGGCACGAGGAAATCCAGATGAATCAAGGCTGATCGGACATCTGGTGTTGAAAAGACCAAGTAGGTCAAACGGATTGACCGGATACTTGACTCGAGGAGGAAAGTCCAAGTAGGTCAAAGGGATTGACTGGATACTTGGCACAAGGAGAAAAGTCCAAGTGGGTCAAAGGGATTGACCGGATACTTGGTGAGGGTATTCTAGCAGGTCAAGGGTGACTGGATGCTAGTCACGATGAACCAACATGTCATGATTGACTAGATGTTGATTTAGGAGGCTTTAGACTTGATTTTAGGGAGAAATCATGAGCTGGATCGATCAGCCAATCGATTGGCTCATGCCCAATCGATCAACCGATCGATTGGGCGAGTCTTCACGACAAGCCTCCTCCCAATCGATCAGTGGATCGATTGGGACAAGTGCGCGATCGCACAGAACAGCGCTGGATCAATCGGCCAATCGATCCAGAGCCCCCAATCGATCAGTGGATCGATTGGGAGCTGCGATTTCGCGCGATAAGCCCTCGATCGATTGGCCGATCGATCCAGGCAATTTCCGAGAGCACAGAGGCGCTCTGGATTGATCAGTCGATCGATCCAAAGCCTCCCCAATCAATTGGGAGCAATCCAATCGATCGGGATCCGACCGTTGGTGCAGGATAAAGCCTTTGGCGTGTGATTCCTTCGATATCGCTTGCACTGTTCAGCTCCGATCTTCTCCAGCGAGCACAGCATCTCCACAGCAACTCTTTGAGGTTCAGATCGCCAGTTCTTGAAGGATCTTAGAGAGACATCCAAGTCAAGAGGCGAGAACACAACAAGAGGAAAAGCTAGGGTTAGGGTTTTCATTGCTTATCTTGTAAGATATTTCTTGTATCTGTTTTCCCTTTGCCTTCTTCTTGTATAGAGAGATTGTAGGGCTTCTCCACCTTTGGTAGTTACCATTAAGGAGTGTTATTCATAGTGGAGGGTGTGTGAGTGTGTGGATCCTTGGATTAGCCACCCTTGTGAGGTGGATACCAAGTAAATCCTTTGTGTTAGCGTTGTTTGTTTTGTTTCTTGTATTTCCGTTGCACATCTTTGAAGAAACAAGCAACGAAGAGCACGATAAGCGCACCGAGCTATTCACCCCCCATCTAGCTACATAATCGGTCCCAACAAGTGGTATCAGAGTGAGGCCGCTCTTCAACGGAATCGTCGCCGGAAGGGTCAACAAGCTAGAGGGTGAAGAAGTTGGAGCAATTCTACAAGTCGAAGACTTCATCACAAGAAGCTCAACTTCAACATGGAATTCCAAGACGGGCTTGGATTCGATACAAGGGTGCCTCCATCATTTATTTCAACAAGCTTCATGTTGGAATGTATACTAAAAGCCTAGCTTTTGGAATAAACATTTATCTAGAAATAAGAATCACATTGGTCAAATGTCTACATTTATGATAAATGTAGTTGTTCAATTAATTTATATTGAAGATGACATGGTGTGTGGTGTCACACACAAAAGATCATGTTATCAGTACCTTATAAATTATAAATAGTAGCTCATGACCATGATGGAAAGGAACAAACCATTGGAAGGTCGTAGTGTAATTAGGTATTAGTTTATCTTGACTATATAATTACACTAGTACACTCAGAGTGTATTGAGTAGGATCATTTGAGGTCGTTTCTTTTATACTGACTTTATAAAGAAACAAAGACCTCGGTTATTATGGAAGTGTGTGCTCTTAATCCTAATATAATAACAAGCACATATATTTGATATTTATTTCTTTAATTTATCAATGGGTGAGATTTAGTTCGATAAATCAATAAGCCCGATAAGTTGGGAAATGGTATCACTTATACTGTGTGTTGTTGATTATAGAAGGAAACTGTGTCCTAGAGATACTAGGTTGATAATGTCTTCAAGAGGAGCTCATAAGGATTGTCATGTTAAACCCTGCAGGTGGACTTAGTCCGACATGATAATAAGGTTGAGTGGTACTACTCTTGGACTAAGATATTAATTAAATGAGTTGTCAGTAACTCACTTAATTAGTGGACATTCGATATCTTAAACACAGGGAGACTAACACACTCATAATAAGAAGGAGCCCAAAAATGTAATTTGAAATTGGTACGGTAGTTCAATAATAGTTATCTAGTGGAATGAATTATTATTGATAAAATTAAGTTGTGTGTTCAGGGCGAACACGGGATGCTTAATTTTATCGGGAGACCAAAACCAATTCCTCCTCTCGGTCCCTATCGTAGCCTCTTATTTATAGAGTACTATACCCACCTATACCCACCTTCTATACCCACATAAAGGGGCTCGGCCAAGCTAGCTAGGGCCGGCCTAGGTATAAATTGGGGTGGCCGGCCCTAGCTTGAACCCAAGCTAGTGGGGGCCGGAAAAATTAAATTAAAAAGAATTTTAATTTTAATTTTTATTATGTGGAAGAAATAATTTATTAAAGAGAATTAAAATTAAAATATCTCTCTTGTAAAAGATCTATAAAAGATTAAAGAAAGAGATTAGATCTCTTTCCTTATTTATAGATTGGTGAGATAATTTTATTTTCTCTTTAAAAAATTATCCACATGTTGATAAAATTAAAATTATAGAAATTTCTTTTTATCAACCATGAAAAGATTTTTGAAGAGAAATTTTATTTTTAAAATTTTCGGAAACAAATTAGGAAGTTTTAATTTGTTGATTAAAATTTGTCTAATTTTTTTCTTCATTGATGTGGTCGGCCAATATAGATTAAATTGGGAAATTTTATTTTATTTTTCTCAATTAAATCATGTCAAGGAAATTGAGAAAATTTTATTGTAATTAAATTTCCTAATTTGCCTAGGCCAAGGAATATAAAAGAAGGGGTGAGGGTGCCTTCATGAGACACAACTTCTATTATTTCTCTCCCTCTTTTGTTCCTTGGTGTGGCCGGCCATCCTCTCCCTCTCTTCCTCTTGTGGTGGCCGAACCTCTCTCTTCCCTTGGAGCTCTTGTGGTGGCCGGATACTACTTGGAGAAGAAGAAGAAGAAGAAGAAGGAGAGAAAGCTAGCATCTCTTGGAGCTTGGTTGGTGTTTTGATTTTCTTCCTTGGTGAAGCTTCCTTGTTGTGGCCAAACCTAGCTAGGAGGAGAAGAAGGTGGTTGGTGGTTTCTCATCTCGGAAGATCATTGTCCACACAACGTCCGAGGTTAGAAGAGGAATACGGTAGAAGATCAAGAGGTCTTTCTAGAAGGTATAACTAGTAGTTTTTCCTTTTCCGCATCATACTAGTTATTTATGGAAATAATACCAAATACAAGAGGCTTACGATTCTAGTATTTCGAATATGTTTTTCGATGTAGTGTTCTTTTGTTTTATTTATCCTTGTGATTTGATTGTTCTTTTCGGTTAACCTAAAGTTATTTTAGGAAATTAAATATTAGATTTCTATAAAAGGTTTTGTCTAGTCGGTGGTGGTTGCTCCCATATCCAAGAAGGTCATGTGCCTCGCCACGTCAGTACTGGGAACCAATTATGGAAATTAATATTTAATGGAATTAATAACTTAAGGTGATTTGGGTCGAACGTGTTAAGTTCCGCAGGAGACCCAAGTCAAAACCTAAAAGAACGAATAGATTAAGTTTTGGATCAAACGTGTTAAGTTCCGCAGGCGATCCAAAATTTAATTTAAAAGAACACATGGTAGCTAGGAAAAGGTTCAGACCTTTGTACAAAATTTTTGTACAGTGGAACCTCTAGGTTTTTCGAGTAGCAACCAACACTTCGATCTTTGGAAATCAAAGATCAAAAATTTCTTGATGATGGAGATATAGCAATGGTTTGCTCTCATGGAAGGATTTGAAGTTCCAACAAACTCCAAGGGCAAAATTCTCAAGAAAAGCAAATGGAGTCAAGAGCAAGTTCAAAGGAGCAAGGCAAATGAAAAAGTGACCAAGCTTTTGGTCAATTTATTGCCAAGCAATATTTTGGCTCAAGTTGGAGATTTCAAGGATGCCAAGGAGCTTTGAAGCAAGTTGGCAATGATTCATGAGATCCCCTGCACTGTACAATATCAAGAAAAATCCAAAGAGGGCGACTCATTGGAGCAAGACCAAGAGAAGGAGGACTCCGAAGTTGAGAGATGCTCAACTTCCAAAGAAAAAGTCCAAGAAGCTTCATCTTCAAAAGAAAGCAATGAAAAGAGCAAAGAGGGAACATACTCTTTGTTCCATACACAAGATGAAGATGAAGAAGCCTCCACCTCTAGGATTGAGGGGGAGCAACTTTTGTTGACACTAGATCAAGAAGAAGGAGAAATCTCCACACCCGGGTCAAGAGAAGAAGAGGATGAAGAAGCTTCCACCTTCACAAGTTAAGTCAAATCTATTGGAGGAGCATCATTGTTAGATCAAGAGGAAGTTTCTACCTCCGGATCAAAAGGAGAAGATGTCATCCCTACACATGAAGGTATAAATATTTCAATTAAGAATAAAAATCATATTATATGTTTTGAGTGTAGGGAACATGGGCACTACAAGAGCAAGTGCCCCAAATTGGCCAAAAAGAAGGGCCAAGTGGCACTAAAGGACAAAGTGAAGCCTAAAGAGACCACTTCCGGAACAAAGAAGAGCAAGGAGCACATTGTGTGCTTCTCTTGCAATAAAAAGGGACATTATAGGAGCCAATGTCCCAAGGGGAAGAAAGTGGTCAAAGCTCAAGGAGGAAGCATGAGTCAAGGGGGAGCCTCCAAGGTAAAAAGAAAGGTATCATTTATTGAGCCTATTCCCTTGAATAATGGTAAAAAGCATGCTAGTTCTAATTTTTATCATTTTAATACTATTTACCATAAGAATAGAAAGCATGATAGCTTTAAGGAAAATCATGTAGCTTTTCATGCTAAGACTACCACACCTAGGTTAGGAAGGTAGGTAAAATGTTAGGCAATAATACTAAGGACCATAGTTATAAGCCTAGAAATAAAAATGCTCATGGACTTAATGATAAATAAAAAACTAAGGACTTATGGAAAGAAAAATCAAGTATTGAGGTCAAGACTTGATAAAATGGAAAAGACCCTAAAAAGGATGGAAAATACCCTAAAAGGGAAAAATGAGCAAAACCTAGGTTTAGGGCAACTAAAATCATCCAATGACCATAGAGGTTTGGGATACAAATCTAAGGCTAAGAAGGATGTAATTTCTTACCATAGGCCATATAGTTATGGAACCAACCCTAGGTCAAATGATCAAGTCAAAAATACAAGGGAAGTTATCCCTAAAAGTATTTTTGCAACAAATATGACTAAGACTTCTAAGAAGTCTAAGAAAGTCACTAGAAAGGTCACAAGGGAAGAAATCCCTAGGGTTGACCTAGAAAAGGTGACCAAGGCTTCTAAGAAGCCAAACAAAGTCACTAGAAAGGTATCTAGGGAGGTTATTCCTAGCGAGTACCTAGAGCATCCAAGGAGTACCAATAGGTTTTGGGTTCTTAGGAGCATTTTCTCTACCCCATAGATGGGTTAAAGAATGTCAACTCTGATTAGAAGGGTAGTTAACCCAATTTTGATGAAGTTGATGTTAGGATCGACGGTCGCGGCTAGAGAGGGGGTGTGTGAATAGCCGACCTCAAATTATCATTTCTTTCCTACAATTTAGGTTAGCGCAGCGGAAATACAATGTAGAAACGAAAGTGGAGAAGATCAAACCTCAAACACGATGATATAACGAGGTTCGGAGATGATACTCCTACTCCTCGGCGTGTCCGTAAGGTGGACGAAGCCTATCAATCCGTCGGTGGATGAGACCCCGGATAACCGGCTAATATGAACTCCTTCTGGGTGGAGAAACCTCGCCATAAACTCTCTTGCAACAGCAAGAATGGAGTACAACCGATAGAGAAAGAAAACAAGAACAATATAAATGTAAAAACACTTTGCTTGCCTTCTCGTCGACTGGAGTTCGATGAAGCAGCAACTTCACGATGTCAACAACAGCTGATCACTCAGTCGAGGGAAGCTCACACGAAGCTTCAGGACTAGGGAGCTCAGCCAAGCTCAGATCGCAAGAGTGAGGAAGAAGCCAGCACAATAGAGGCGCTCAACATCTGATTTATATGAACCTGCGAAGAAGAAGAAAGAAGAAATCTAGCCGTTGTGTCTCAACGGCTAGACCTGGACCGATCAGGCTCCATCCTGATCGGTCCAGGATGGATCTGATCGGTCAGGGGACCGATCAGGCCCTAGGCTGATCGGTCCCAGACCGATCCCAACTCTCTGTTGCGATCCCTGATTGGTCTGTGGACCGATCAGGCCCTAGGCTGATCAGTCCCCAGACCGATCCCAACACTCACAGAGAGTTGGTCGCCAGAGCCCTGATCGGTCTGTGGACCGATCAGGCCATTCCTTCTCCCACTCTGTTTGGTTTCTGATCGGTCACCAGATCGATCAAATGACCCAGTGTATCACTGGATCGGTCAGCAGACCGATCCAATTTCCCAGCCTTAAACCTAAAGCCTTCCTGATCTAGAGAACGAGCTACCGAGCCCTCTCTGATCTAGTCCGGAGAACGAGCTACCGAGCCCTCTCCGATTTCCATGTCCGGTCCAGAGAATGAGCTACCGAGCCCTCTCCGACTTCATCTGCTCTAGAGAACGAGCTACCGAGCCCTCTCTGACCTAGTCCGGAGAACGAGCTACCGAGCCCTCTCTGACTTCATCCGGTCCAGAGAACGAGCTACCGAGCCCTCTCTGACATAGTCTGGAGAACGAGCTACCGAGCCCTCTCCGACTTCGTCTGGTCCAGAGAACGAGCTCCTGAGCCCTCTCTGACCTAGTCCAGAGAACGAGCTGCCGAGCCCTCTCCGACTCCGTCCGGTCCAGAGAACCAACTCCCGAGCCCTCTCTGACCTAGTCCGGAGAACGAGCTGCCGAGCCCTCTCCGACTTCGCATGCCAAGCTTCCATACTTGGACTTCTCCCGTGCCAAGCTCCCTGCTTGGACTTTTCACCAGATGTCTGGTCAACCTTTGACCTGTCTGGATTTCCCTTGCCTGGCTTCACTCACCAGGACTTTCCAACTGCCTGGCTTCACTCACCAGGACTTTCCCTTGCCTGGCTTCACTTACCAGGACTTTCATCTGGCTTCACTCACCAGGATTTCCCGAATCAGGTCGACTCACCTCGGGTCAACTAGGTCAACCTTGACCAAAGATTGCACCCACAATCTCCCAAGTTTGTATTCTGTCAAACATCATAATACAACTTTTCTACTCTCGTCAAACATCAGAATAGAACTTTTCTATTCTCGTCAAACATCAAAATACAACTCGAGTCAGGTCAACCAGGTCAACCTAGTCCGGAGAACGAGCTGCCGAGCCCTCTCCGACTTCGCATGCCAAGCTTCCATACTTGGACTTCTCCCGTGCCAAGCTCCCTGCTTGGACTTTTCACCAGATGTCTGGTCAACCTTTGACCTATCTGGATTTCCCTTGCCTGGCTTCACTCACTAGGACTTTCCAACTGCCTGGCTTCACTCACCAGGACTTTCCCTTGCCTGGCTTCACTTACCAGGACTTTCATCTGGCTTCACTCACCAGGATTTCCCGAATCAGGTCGACTCACCTCGGGTCAACTAGGTCAACCTTGACCAAAGATTGCACCCACAATCTCCCAAGTTTGTATTCTGTCAAACATCATAATACAACTTTTCTACTCTCGTCAAACATCAGAATAGAACTTTTCTATTCTCGTCAAACATCAAAATACAACTCGAGTCAGGTCAACCAGGTCAACCTTGACCTAAGGTTGCACCAACAGTTGACACTCAGAGAGCTTTTTCTAGGTTATTGTTAACCTTTGAAAATGAAAAGGATTATAATTTACTATTGAAAAGAGTAAAATGTGCCATAAATTGATAAATTTGATATAGTTTTTGATTGGCACAAGAAATCAAGTGTAAAGAACTACCAAGTTGGGATTTTGGTATGTTCTTAGGAAAGTAAAGGCAATTTAAGCCTTAACTTGAAACGGTTACTCTTGGAAGAGTAAACGGTGCCAAAATTTGAGGAATATGTTTAAATTAAATTGGCACAATTTAGGAAAAGCAAAAGAAATGTCAAAATCAGGTTTTGGCATTTTCTTGGGACATCTTGGGCAATGTAGGGTTTAAATTCTAAGTTAGCTAAGGATTAAGGATACTTAGATAGGTAATCTAGATATATTTTATTTACGCTAAAAACTTGTCATGTCTTGTTTGCCCATCATATGCCATGACATCATATTTGCTTTTGCATTCATGCTTTATTATGAAAAACACAAAAATACCATGTCATGTTATACATACATCATATAGTTATAGGAAATTTTCTTTTGAAAATTATTTATTTTTGATGTATGCCATAACTTCATCATGCATTATTTTTATTTCCTTGTAAATTAAGGAGTAATGGCATTTATTAACAAGTAACATCCTTGGTGGATGTTCACAACTCAAAATGCTTAGATAGATGTGCATGATCCCTAGATTAGGGCAAAAATCAAAACTTTACATCTAACACAAACTATAAGGTGACTTGTATGTGTTTGAGTACACATTAGAAACAAGTGAAATGTTAGGATGATGAACAAAACTCAAGATGTTGACTTAGTGCATTCTTTTGGGTTTTAGGTTCATCAAAACACATAGTTATGTGTTTTCCAATCATTGGGAGAGCTAATGTACAAATCATGTGCATTGAGCCCAAGGAACATGGTTGGATATTGGTTTTTAAAATGTTTTTAAAATACCTTTGGAAAACCTTGATGAAGACTATCTTTTGATAGTAATCATCATTGAATAGTTGAGCACAAATTTGGAAGAAAACACTAAACTTTTTGCAAGTTTCCAAGTTTGTGTCAATCTTTGAAAATAAAATGTATTTTCATAGGAAACTATTTTTCCTTGATAGCAAATACGCTAAATAATGTCTACAACAAGTTTCACGATTTTTGGAATTTTGTAGATTTTTCTAGGGGTTTCTAAAATTGACTGAAATGGTATTTCAGCAATTTCAGAACTTCAATCGATCACTCGATCGATTGGAGTGCCTCAATCGATCGGGCGATCGATTGAGAAGGCATTTCTCACGAGCAGAAGCTCGCTGGATCGATCAGTCGATCGATCCACGCAGTCTGAATCGATCAGTGGATCGATTCAGCATGGTTCAATCGATTGGGACCCAACTCCAATCGATTGGGAATGCTGATTTTGGTTGGTAAAGCTTGATTTCAGTATTTTGGACTATTTTTAGTCTAGGCAACCATTCCTTACCCCTCAAAACACATTTATATACATTTAGGGGGAGTTTTCATGATGAAAACAAGGATGAATTAGTTAAGGAAGACTAAGTAGAGGTTTAGGTTGAGGTTTGGTTTCAATATTGAATTTTTGAACCTCAAAACTTCTAAAATTGGGTTTCCTAAAGGTTTAGGGATTCCAAGTCATTGTTGGTGCAATGACAGAAGTTACGTGATGTCTTTAGGGGGAATTACTCTTTAAGGACATGAAAATCTAATTTTCATATACCTTGGAAGGTGGTTAACCTTCTGTCGTTAAAATGCTCAAGGTTGGGCATTTGACTACAATGGAGAGTGGATATCTTCATTGTTCAAGTGGTGCATGCTCATAGATGAGCATGTGATGATAATGAAGGGTATGAGACCTTTATTATTGTATTGTGAGCAACGAGTGAAGTCGTCAACAACGAAGGGTAACTCTTCCGGAGGAGAGTGCCCAAAGATGGGGCATGTTTGTGATGTGTGCTAATAGGGGGAGAATGAAGGGTTTAAGTTAGAACTTCATTATCCAAGAGGGAGTTTTCCCTCTTAGGGGAGAATGTAGGGTTTAACTTACGTTTTCATTACCTAGTGGCATGAAGAAGGTTGAGGCTATGAGATTAGCCTAACTTAAAGAAGGTATTGTCAAACATCAAAAATAGAGAGATTGTTGGTGTAATATTCTCCAGGTCAAGGTTGACCGGGTTGACTGAGCTTGAATTGAGTCAAGCTCAAATCTTGATGTTAAGGTTTTGATGTTTGACAATACATGTAGTCAATACATAAAGATTGCAGGTGCAATTGTTCATGGGTGAAGGAGAGTCAAGTAGGTCAAGATTGACTGGAAATCCTAGTGAGTGAAGCTAGGTGAAAGTCTTGGTGAGTGAAGCCAAGCAGATGGAAAGTCCTAGTGAGTGAAGCTAGGCAGAAGGAAATCCTGGTGAGTGAAGCCAGGTGAAAGTCCTGGTGAGTGAAGCTAGGCAGAAGGAAGTCCTGGTGAGTGAAGCCAGGCACGAGGAAGTCCTGGTGTTGGAAAGACAAAGTAGGTTAAACGGATTAACCAGATACTTGGCACGAGGAGGAAAGTCCAAGTAGGTCAAAGGGATTGACTGGATACTTGGCACAAGGAGAAAAGTCCAAGTGGGTCAAAGGGATTGACCGGATACTTGGTGAGGGTATTCTAGCAGGTCAAGGGTGACCGGATGCTAGGTACGATGAACCAACAGGTCATGATTGACCAGATGTTGGTTTAGGAGGCTTTAGACTTGATTTTAAGGAGAAATCATGAGCTGGATCGATCAGCCAATCGATTGGCTCATGCCCAATCGATCGGCCGATCGATTGGGCGAGTCTTCACGACAAGCCTCCTCCCAATCGATCAGTGGATCGATTGGGACAAGTGCGTGATCGCATAGAACAATGCTGGATCGATCGACCAATCGATCTAGAGCCCCCAATCGATCAGTGGATCGATTGGGAGTTGCGATTTCGTGCGATAAGCCCTGGATCGATTGGCCGATCGATCCAGGCAATTTCTGAGAGCACAGAGGCGATCTGGATCGATCAGTCGATTGATTCAAAGCCTCCCCAATCGATTGGGAGCAATCCAATCGATCGGGATCCGACCGTTGGCGCAGGATAAAGCCTTTGGCGTGCGATTCCTTAGATTTCGCTTGCACTGTTCAGCTCCGATCTTCTCCAGCGAGCACAACATCTCCACAGCAACTCTTTGAGGTTCAGATCGCTAGTTTTTGAAGGATCTTGGAGAGACATCCAAGTCAAGAGGCGAGAACACAACAAGAGGAAAAGCTAGGGTTAGGGTTTTCATTGCTTATCTTGTAAGATATTTCTTGTATCTGTTTTCCCTTTGCCTTCTTCTTGTATAGAGAGATTGTAGGGCTTCTCCGCCTTTGGTAGTTACCATAAAGGAGTGTTATTCATAGTGGAGGGTGTGTGAGTGCGTGGATCTTTGGATTAGTCACCTCTTGTGAGGTGGATACCAAGTAAATCCTTTGTGTTAGCGTTGTATGTTTTGTTTCTTATATTTCCGCTGCACATCTTTGAAGAAACAAACAACGAAGAGCACGACGAGCGTACCGAGCTATTCACCCCCCCTTTAGCTACATAATCGGTCTCAACATAATTAAGATTAATTGACTTTGATAATTGATTAGACATCAATTAAGAGTGAATTAAGTTATTAGTTAGTAGTTAATGGAATTACTAATCGATGGGTAGATTGATGGATTTACATATTATGAATTCTTAAATTTATTTTGTATCCTATACTTGTAGAATTTGAGCTCAAGGTAGATTCCTTTGATGTGAAGATGATTAGGACAATCTACAATCAAGATGGATAGTTCCTGCTTTGACTTCTTTAGTTCTTTGATATTAGTGAATGATTATTTATTGTTGTTTATTGATTACACAACAGTTATTTCTTACCTTGACTCCACTCTATTTACTTCTTGAGTTGATACTTTATTACTTATCCTTACATTTAGTCTATTTGATATCCATGAAGCCTTGTTGCTATCCATGTCATTTATTATTATTTATACTTGTGTCGTTATGTTTATGATATCATGTGTAGCTTGTAGAGCTTTACCTGCAGATGTGATTATTTCAGCTAGTTTGGTGTTTATTGTATGTATATATTTACCTCTAGACTGCCCACTAGACCAGATAGTGGTAGCATGTATTGTCACCCGTAGTCCGTAACTAGATAGCTACATGTCCTGTCTATTCATTAGACTAGGTAGTGGTAGCGTATATTATCACTCCCAGCCAGTGACATTTATATGCTCTGACTCCCCACTAGACCAGTTGGTGGTAGCATGTATTATCACCCGCAGTCAGTAGCTGAGGAGCTAGATAGCTACCTCGTCCTATCTACCCACTAGACCAAATGGTGGTAGCATGTATCGTCGCCAACAGATAGTGGATACCCTGACTGCCCATGAGATCCATTCATGGTAGCATGTTGTTGCGTGCAGTCAGGACTTGTTATATGCTAAGTTTATACAGATAGTTTTTGAATATACTGTATGTACTCCTGATTTATTGGTTATACCTGGTAGAGCAGATTAGTGAAGGGTTAAGGTGTTGGCTATGCTTTGTTTAGTAGATGATTTTATGTCAGTACTTTTACTTTTGTAGTAAGTATTATTACCTGAGACTGTTTCCTATATATATATATATATATATATATAGTATCATGCACTATTTTCTTATACCCACTAAGTTGTTGTACTCACCACCCCTTACTTTTTCTATGACTTTCAGGTTAGCAGATAGAGGATGTGTTATGTCACTCAGAGGTCCTAGCTGTCAGTCCCACTCGAATTCGGATTTCTATTTGAGTTATTTAGGTTAATTTCTGCTGCTTGGCATTTATAGTTTTTTTTCTATATCAGTCTTAGCTTTGTTAGAATAATATAACTTTTATTTTGTAGTATGATCTCCTATACATGCATACATACATGCATTGACATTTGTAACTTGTTGATTTTTATTTTGCATATCGGTCTGAGCTTTTTTCTTTGATTTGTTTTATTTGTAAGTCTAAAAAAAGTTAAGTTCATCTACTAGACTCATTTCAAATTCATTTTCTATTACTTTAATAAACTCTTTTAAGATTTTTATATTTGT
This sequence comes from Zingiber officinale, assembly GCF_018446385.1. NCBI lineage: Eukaryota > Viridiplantae > Streptophyta > Magnoliopsida > Zingiberales > Zingiberaceae > Zingiber > Zingiber officinale. The sequence continues at coordinate 38,913,921 of NC_055986.1, read as the reverse complement.
TGAACCAAAAATTATGTCATCTACTTATATTTAAGTTATAAATATGTCTTTTTCTAAGGATTTAACAAATAGGATTTGTTGGAGCAATCTAGGTACCCTACGTTTTGATATTTGGGCAAAAGTTTAAGTTAGGTTTATTATTGTATTTGATATGCATTGTGAGTGTGCAGGATACAGGTACAACAAGGAAAGTCCAAGGTGATCTTGGCAAAGGAGGAAAGTCCAAGGATGAGTCTTGATGGTATAAGTCCAAGCATGTAGTCTTAGCAACGTAAGTCCAAGTGTGACTTGGCAATGGATGAAGTCCCGGAGGCATGACCTCTTGACAAAGAAAGACCTGACAATAATGACAAGGTCAACGAAAGCTCTAAAAGGCAAGGCATGAAGGATGGGGAGACATCTGAGAGACGCGAGCCTGATGGAGGAGGCTAGAAGGCTAGGTTTAGGTTGGTCAGGCGAGGACGACTGTCAAGTGAATGTACACGAGGGTCAAATCCTAGGATTAGGGTTTGACTAGTTAACTGGGACAAGACACAGAATGTTTCTATGCCCTGTAGGATCGAAAGAGTGCGATAGATGGGGGGAGGGGGTGAATATCACACTCTAAAAACTTTTCTTTTCGTGTTTTAAAGACAATCAGAATATGCAAAGGAAAGTAAAAGACTCGTTTGATTACTTGGTTCAGAGCCTAGGTCGACTCCTACTAAAAAACCTGTGATCCTTGATTGCACCGTTAGACAATTCACTAAAACTCTTCTTTCCGAAAACCTTGGAAAGAAGCAGCGCATACAAGTAGATGAGTAAGATAGTAACAACCTACTATCTTACTTGAATTACATACAATGCAAGCAATATAAAATTATACCGACAGTATATAAAAGTGGAAGCTTAGTCGACACTTCTTGAAGCAGTAGCTTTCTTATGAAGATGAGTAGTCGTAGCACGAACCGCAACTTACACAGAGATGAACTTCGAACAGATTTCTTGCTTGGTTGTTGAGCCTCGAACCTTAAGCTCTTTTTATAAGATTTGCCAATGTTCGATCGACTGATCCATGGGTTCGGTCGATTAAACCCGCTCCCTTCCTTCTTTGCTAAGATATGATCCTTGACATTAATGATGTTTAATGGTTCGATCGACCAATCCCTTTGTTCGGTCAACCAATCCCTTTGTTTGGTCAACCGAACAAAAAAATTCCCTATTCGCCAAGATTCACACTTAATGCCCATTAATGTAATGATCTTTCGGTCGACCTATCCTCTGGTTCGGTCGACCGATCTGTTAGGATCGTTCGTACTCGGCTAGAGAGGGGGGGTGTGAATAGCCACCCCAAATTCTCGCGTTCTTCCTATAGTTAGGGTTAGTCGCAGCGGAAATACAAGGAAGAAACTAAGGAGAAGAAAAACAAACCGATGTAACGAGGTTCGGAGATGAACTCCTACTCCTCGGCGTGTCCGTAAGGTGGACGAAGCCTACCAATCCGTCGGTGGATGAGTCCCCGGAGAACCGGCTAAATATGAGCTCCTTATGGGTGGAGAAACCTCGCCACAACTACTTCTTGCAACAGCAAGATAAGGAGTACAAATACAAGAGAAGCAAGAAGTAAATACACAGCAAATGTAAACAACCCTTGCCTTCTTGTCGACTGTTGAAGAAGCAACAACTTCTCAGACGCCAACCACAGCAGCAGCTCAGTCGGAGTCCCAGCCGAAGGAAGAAGCTCATGCGAAGCTTGCAAAGAAGAGCTCAACAAAGCTCAAGCACCAGAACAGCAGCTCTGTAGTAGAAGAGAAGAGAAAGAAGCTTTTTACCAGAAGATGCCCTCGTCTCCTTTATACCTGCGAAGAAGAAACAACGAAGAAACTAGCCGTTGCGTTGCAACGGCTAGAACCCTGATCGGTCTGTGGACAAGGCTACACAAGCTTGCTTCTTGCTATTCTATGAGATGGCACCACCATTCAGCAAGAAGGTATAGCCAGATGTGAATTTTCTGTCATCAAGATCCCCTGCCCAATCTGCATCTGTGTAGCCACTTCGGCTCATATCTGATCCTTGGAAACAGAGACAATAATCTGCTATTCCTTTGAGATATATGAATATCCTCTTCACCGCTTTCCAGTGTTTCGATCCTAGGTTTGACTGGAAATGACTAACTAAGCTATTAGCATAGCTTATATCAAGACAAGTACACAACATAGTATACATTAAACTACCAATAGTATTGACATATGTTTTTTTTCTTCATTTCGGCTATTTCCTTAGAAGTCTTAGGATACATACTTTTGCTCAAGACAATACCTCTCGGTATAGGCATTTGTTCAACGTTGCAATCTGACATATTGAAGTGTTGTAGCATCTTAGTGATATAAGCTTCTTGAGGCAAACCCAAAAGCTTTTTTGATCGATCTCTAATGATCTTCACTCTTAAGATGTACTCTTATTCTCCCATATATATTATGTCAAATTGTGATGAAAGCCAAGATTTGACTTCTATCACACACTTTATGCCACTTCCAACTATTAGCATATTATCAACATATAATAATAAAATGACAAACTTTCCTTTTTCTTTTCTATGGTAAGCACAATGGTCCTCATTGATCATTTTGAAATCATAAGACAAAATAACTTCATTAAATCTTATGTTCCATTGTCTTGATGCTTGCTTTAGCCCATATATAGACTTCTTAAGTCTACATACTTTATTCTCTTGGCCTTCAGCAATATAACATTTTGGTTATACTATATAGATTTCTTCGTCAAGATTACTATTAAGGAAAGTCATTTTTACATCCATCTGATGTAATTCCATGTTAAATTGTGCTACTATAGCTAGGATGACATATATTGACACAAACTTTATAACTGGGGAGAATGTCTCGTCAAAATCAATACTCTCCATTTGAGTATATCCTTTTGCAACTAATCGAGCCTTGTATCGATTAATCGATCCATCTATTTTCCTCTTTATTTTGAGAATCTACTTATTCCCAATAGCCCTTCAGCTAGAGGAAGATAGACTAAATTCCAAACTTGATTTTTTTCATTGACTCCATTTCTTCATCCATTGCAACTTTTCATTCTTTTCTTACTGAGCATCTCAAAGCTTCTTCAACTGTTCGAGCTTCCTCGTCATTGATAACCATGATTTTACTGCATTATTTTGATTCATTTATGCATGATTTTGAGGTTGATTTTATAGGTAAATCATGGTTACATCACATTTTGTGCATAGTGTGTATTTTTGGACTTAATTACAAATGATATTATTTTTGGTGTTATTTGATGCTAATATTTGATTCTTATTTTGTAGGCATCAAAGGATCTTGGATTTGGATTTATTTGGACCGAAATTGGGCTCGAATCGGAGTTTAAACGACAAGATCAAGCTTTGGGTCGATTTGGGCCATTCATCAAGAATAGGAGAGATCTGGACCATCTGTTGAAGATCTGTCCGATCCAACCTAATGGGGAGCAGATCTGAGCCATTGACGAAGATCCAGAAGTTTTGATGCAGATCTGAGTTCATCTAGCTATTGATCTAGCCCGACTTAATCTGGGCCGTTCATTGAATACTGTGCAGATCCGGGCCATCCAGTGATGATCTGATCGATCCGACTTAAGGGAGAGTAGATCCAGACCCTAGAGCAAGATCAGTACATTCAGATCGGATTTTGGGCAAACTTTCACCGTTGATTTAGCTCCAAATCAATCCCAGCCGTCCGTTCAGATCCAGATCTGATTCAAATGAGAAGCTACAGTAGCATTCCTCTTCGTCGAACTCTCCACGCACAGCAGCTTCGTCCCGGCGGCATTTCTTCAGATTTCGACCCCTTTCCTTCTCCAATCCATTTCCAAAGCTTCAACCTCGGTGGATAATCTCTACAGCAGCTCATCCCGATCATTTGGAACCGTCGCTGGGTGTTCTCTCCGACGGAAATCTGCTCTCGGATCTTCTCTGTTCCAGCCCGATTTGGAGGTGGTCTTCCAATCGGCGACTCCGATTCCCATCAGTGGCGCTTGGAGGTGGTCCGCCGGCGTTATTGAGCTTCACTCGACGTTCATCCGCGTTCCACAGCCTTCCATCAGATCCAGAGGCAGATTTTCGGCATTTTCTTGGGTTTTGGCTTGTTCTAGCTCGTCGGGGGTGGTCCGTCGACGTTCTTGAGCAATCCTGGAACTGATACGCTGTAGAGAGTCTCCACTGAGGTCCAGAGTTGGGTGGTCTCGACTTTGGCACTCTTGTGTGACGGCTTGAGTGTGAAACTTGTATGGATTGGTTGTGAGTTGGATTGGTTAGGATTTATTTCGTTTTATTAGTGTTTTATTAGTGTTCTTATCATTGCAATTTAGCATTTCTTTATTTTGTTGAAGTTTAATTCATGTTTGGTAGTTGTTTAATTCTTGTTTGATGCTTAGTTAATTGTTTAGTGTTTAAGTTCTAAGTTAGGGTTTAAATTCTTCTTAGATTAGATTTAATTGTGTCTTGTTATTTTATCTTTAGTTTAAGTGTGTGTCGATGGTTTAATCACAACGTAAAGTGACAATACGTTGAGGTTTGATTATTGGCACATAGTTAGGTTTTACTCTTGCTTTAGATTAATCTCTTTATTGCTGCGCTTTTCCTTTGTTACATTTAGATTTAAAGCTTAAACTCCCCCATTTCTATATTAAAAACCCCAAAAATAGGAAATAAAGACAATCCTAAATTACATTCTACCGTTGGTTCCTCGGGATCGATCCTGGGCTCATTACTACGACATTATTGTTTAATTAAGGGGTTCAGTGGAAAATACATTTGTACAATTTGATTAGCGGATGTGACAGATTCGCCTTATCAAATTTTGGCGCCGTTGCCGGGGAAATTGTAATATGCAATGTTTAGTAATTTTAGGATTGTTTTGAATGCTTTCATGTTTATATCCATGTGTTTGATTTTATTTGTTCCTGAGTCTTCTGATTTTATTTTCTAGTGTTTCAGTGTAAGAACAGGACATTTATGTGACCATGGATCCATATCAGTACTTTGGAGATTGGAGGGAAAGTTATCAGCCTCAGACTCAGTTTTACCAGCTTGAATATCAGTCCTACCTACCTATGGAGCAACGGAATAGGTATGAGGAAGCACAAGAACAAATTGAAGAATCAATGTGGAAATGCAATGAAGTTATGCAACAAATGAGAGAGCATCAAGAGCAACAATTTGCAAGGATACAGAATATTCAGAGTCAGTTAGATCAGATTGCATCATCTATTAATCAGATACAAGCACAAAGAGCCAGTGAAGAGGTGGATTGTGGAGATCTTGTCAGACCTGACACTACTATTTCTTCACAATAAGATTTATCTAGTTTTATTTATGATGATGATGTAATTGTTCATAATTTTGATTCTACTAATGTTGTTTCTTTAGATGATGTGAATCATGCAGGTATTGTTATTGAAAATGATTTAAGTGTAGGGGATTGCTTACTGGAAGCAATATCTCAAGGATCACCTGAATTTGATGATGATGATGAGAATGTAAGTGTAGGGACTTGTGCTACAGAGCCAAGCACCCAAGAATCACTACATGGAGTTGTACACTCACCAGAACCAGAGCATGTGCCATTATTAGATGATAAGGAGGTAACAATCACCACTCCAGGTACCTTTCGGCATGACAAGTGTGTGGGAGGTGTTTTCTTTTATTGATTGTGTAGGAGAACATAAGCTTCTGGAGTGGGTGCTTGCACTGAACCGCCTCAGACCTCCAGAAAGAATTTTCAAGGGAAAAAGGATTAATAAGAAGAATTTGAGTAGAACCATGATTACTCCACTTCCGGGGTGGATTCTTTTGTTAGATCTTCTTCAAACACCGGGAATTTAAAGGGGAGTTGGTTCCAATTTTGCTTCCTTTTGCGTTTTAATTCATGCTTTGTTAATAAATTCTTGCTTTATACGTGTCTTTAGTTTAATACTTTTCATTTGCATTTTAGTTTCATACTTTGCATTTGCACTTTGTTTATACATTTTGCAATTTTATTTCCATACTTTGCATTTAGTTGGTATACATAGCATGTCATTTGAATAAAATTCTCCATGAGAATTTTCTAAGTAATATTTTTAAGATGGTAAAAGTTCCTTAAATTTGATCATCAATTTTAGGTCATTGGACAAGAGTGGATGCTTTTCTTATATGATATTGGTTAAATTGGTAGTGGATTCCATTTTGATCAATTAAGCTTGATTGTATAAAAAATACCTAGAGAGGACCACTTTAAGCCTATACGCTATTTTATCTTTGTGTGGCATGCACTCATAGCAAATTGAAACTCTAGAACTTGATTCGCTTCTTTTCAAAGTCACAATAGCATATGTATGCATGGAAATTAAGGATTGTTTTCATTCTTGATCCCACATAAATTCCAATTCCTTTCTTCACAATTTTCTTGAAACATTTTAACCCTTGATCACTTTGCCTTGTCTTTATTCCATTGTGAGTATTGGTTGAATTCTTGATGAGTTAGATTGTGCAAGATGACAAAGTTTTAAGTGTGGGGGAGATGTATAGAGCTTTTGAATGTTTGGATTCATTTGTTAATGGACGGGATTCAAATTCAAGCCAAAGATGAAGTTTTGGGAAGATGTAATGGAGTTAAATGCTTAAGGTTTTTAAAGTTGGGATGCTACTGTGCTAGAAAAGAAAATGCTGAAATTATTACCATGAATGAAGTGCTCTTAAGATTGTATGCTAAATGAATTGATTTCTTGAGTTTTATCATGTCAAGAGCAAGTTACAATTGTTTTGAATTTTGAGACTTGATACTATGTTGATACATTCCAAACTCTAGGAGAAATATGAAGGAAGAAGATGATGAATCTGATTTCTGAATTTGAAGTTGCTGGAAGAGAAATAGAATTGATAGGAATTCAGAAAATTCTACAAGTAACATCTGAAAGAATCCAGGAATCTACAGAAATGGAAAAATCAGAACTGAGAAGTTGCTGTGACTATGTATCAAGCTGTTACAATGTTTCTTGATCAGTGAAGGGTTCAAGCAAGTCTTTGATTTGTAATGCAATTGAAGTTCAGGAATCAAGTGCAGAATTTATAATGCAATTTTATTTCTAGTAAAGTCTGATTTCTGAATTTGTTCTATGATTTGGAAAAATTGGAATCAATGTCCAACAAATTCTTAGATAAACATCAACTTCAGGAATGTTAGATTAATTCTGAAATTATATGAAGTTGAAACTTTGAAATGAAGAATTCAGATTTGTGCTGTGCTGTAAAACTGTCAAGAAATGAAGAAGTTGTTTATGTTCCAGAACTCAGCTTTGATTCATAAGTGATACATTTGATATGTGATTAGAAGTGTTGTCAACAGCCGGAAATTGATACATTCAATTCTGTAGAGATCAGAAATTTTTTCTGGACACAGAAATGCAAAAAAAAAAAAAAAAACAGGTAGCTTTTGTAGCTACTGAAATTTGATTTTAATGGACCAGATTTCGGAATTTAATTGGTGGGTATCAATTCACTAATGAAGCACTTGAAATAGCATCATTTAATCTGAAATGAAGGGAGAAAAGGGCAGCACTTGACACACAAAGCAGTAAGGCAGCAGCTGGAAAACAAGATTCAGCCTTAGAGATGTATCAAATTGTATCAACTTTTTATGACCAGCTCTCAAAATATATGGAATTCACTGAAAAATTGGAAGCTAGCTTGACTGAATTCTAGACTGGGAATTTGATACAAAAAAAAAAAATAGAGACATAAGCTGAAAACTTGAAGTTAAAAATAAGGAATTAAAGCTGCTCATTCTGCAGATTGGTTAAATTGCTGAATCTGTAATTATTGATGATATAATTTGAGATGAGTATTGTTTGGGTTGAATGGATTTGGAACCACGAAAAACACCTCTGAAATGTCAGTTAAGCAACTTAATGGTTGCTGAAATTCTGGAGCAGCAGGATACTGGAACTATCCATCACCTGGAATTGAAGAAAATCTGCTGGAAAGTGCATTGCAGAAATTCAGTTATAAAAACCTGAATGCAGAAGTTGTAGAATTGTGTTTAACAGAATTGTGTTTCAGAATTCAAAAGTTGAAGCAATTCCATTTGAGTCCAAGGTTTCTGTTGGAAGAAAAGAAAAGATGAATTTGTTTGGCTGATACTCAAGTAGGATAGTTCAAAATTTTATGTGCCAAATTGATTACAGATTATCAACCAGAAGTCATAACCAAGTGAATTCTTTGAGTGCTACTTGACATTTGAAATGCTGTAACTTCAGGTTTGATGCTGAACTGAAAACTGTTAATGTATGAAACTGGAATCTGGAAAATGAAAATCTGAAACCTGCTGAACTGTGCTAGTTTTTGATGTTGAAATGTAGTGAAATATGACACTCGAGCTGAGAATCTGAATTATGCTACTGCTGGAGCAGTAGTGGTTCTGCAAAATGCTGGAATTTACCTAGATTATCAACTCTGAAACTCTAGAATTGAAGGCTGAGTTTCTGAAAGGCAGATTTTGAAGATGTGTTTGCTGAGTTCTTATAATGCTTTTTGATCAGTGAAGGACAATTTCAGAAATGCTGGAAAGACAGCCCACTCATTTTCAGGATAGGTAGAATTTTGGAAGTTGAAAGTTGGATCAGCAGCAACAGATTTTAATTCTGTAGGACTGATGTATCAACTGAGGTTTGTGACCAAGAACTTTTGGAAGCCGTAAACCCTTGAATTATGGGATTCTATGATGAAGGTGTGACTCTGAAATGCAAGAAATGAAGAATTTGTTTGTCACAACTAACACTTGATTCAGAATTCTGAAATTCTGAATTATGGAAATTATATTTAGTGATGTATCAGCCTGAGTTCTCGTTGTTGTTTGCTGTTTATTTATCCTCAAGCTTTCCGAATCCAGAATTCAGTCTTTGTTGAATCTAATAGGTTTTGCTGGATTCCAGAATCAAGAATTCAGGCTTGTTGAAACTGATTTAGACTATTTGAGATTCTATTTCTACGATTCTGGATTTACTGGAAGCTTCAATTAGTAATCAGTATACTGGATTGAAGATTGATGTTGAGTGATTCATGAACCTTAAGCTTAAAAGAGAATTCAAGTTATTGTATCAAAAGTGATGTGCTTATTTCAGAAGTTGCTGAAACCGCATAGTTTCACTGCATTGCTGGAAATTAGAGGTTGCTGTAATATTTGACAGCAAAGATACAATCTACAAGCCATTTCAAAATGGAAGTTAAGCTTCTCTAAATCTGAAAATGAGAATTAAGAGTGGAACTTCAAAAGAAATCAGAAATGGAATACATGAATTGTGGAAATTCTGTAAAAAAATTGAGAGCTGTGGGAGTATCAAGAATTCAGAAATGAACTCAAAAGGGATGATGCTGAAAGAACAGGAAAACACAAAGAGCAGTAATTTGGAAATGCAGATTTTGCAGAATGAAATGCACATTTTTGTGCCAATTTGGGAAATGAATGGTGATGAACTAGAGTTTATGAAACTGGGAATTCTTTCAAGTATGCATTGTAAAGGGTCTTAAGAAACAAGATGAAGAAGAATTGAGATTTTTGTTGGCTAAACAATGCAAAGTTGATACAAAGTTATGAGGAAAATGCTGAAATCTGTACCTTGCTGTGTAGAAAGGAGTTTAAAGCTATTTGTTCATGGAAATAATTTGAAACTCAACTGTTGTTTAAGTGTTGATAGATGCTGATCTTGTTTCAATAGAGTTTACAAGATTTAAGACTGAGAATTGGATGAAAACAGATACACAGAGTTAGGAATTGAAACTGGAAACCAAATCTGCAGTTTGGGTTTTGCAGTTTGTAATTGCAGCAGGTTGAAGTTAAATTCGAGCTATATTTTTGTGTTATTGCACATATGTAAGTTGATACATTGAACTTGCGAATTAGCTACCGAGCCATATTTCTGGAACTTGAAGTTGATTTCTGTTAAACACAATTCTGGTATTCCTTGTTCTGTTTAATTCTGCAAATTCTGCAAATCGGAATTATTTGTCCAGGATTGGCATTTTAAAAGTAACTTCTTGTCCTCATAGATCTCGAGATCAATAAAAGTAGGCTTCATGGAAACTTGAAGTAGATTAATATCACAATCAGTTCAGCAATTGATTTGGTTTGTGTGGAGTTAGATACCCAATTTCAGAACTCTTCAATACTGTCCTGCTAGAGATGTTCATAATTGAATCTGCAAGCTGAGTTCTGGTTCCAACCTCCAATTGTACCTTACTTGTGCAATAATTGTCCAGTTACTATATGCATTTAAATTTCAATTTCAATATCATGGAATTCACTCCATTCCTTGCACCAGATCAGAATTGGATTGAAAGGTTGGCACAAAACAGGGCTGATCTCTGATTTCTGAACACTAGTTACAGAATCTGAACTCTAACAGAATCTGTTTACAGAAATCAACAAATTAGGAGCAAGTGTTCCGAAATTTTGATACAAGAAGCAACTGGAAAGTATGTATATTGGTAAGGGTTTATAAACTGAAATTAGGAAACAGAATCAGTTGAAGTTGTTGATGCTGTGCTGATTGAAGCTGAATTCTGTAAACAAGACTGCTGAAGGTGTTCAATGATGATCAATTTGGTTTCCTACTAATACAATAGAATTGCACATCTATGGCATTGAGTGTTAGTTGTAAAAGCAAGAGAAGAAATGGTTTTGATTTTTGGAACTTATATTGCTTTAATTCTGAAACTGAAAACTGAGTTATAAATTTCAGAATTCAGCAGTGAATTCTGACTTTGATTTGTTAAGCTATCGGTCTTTGATTGTTATTTGATGCTCTATCTTTTTCAAGTCTCTCATGTGCAAAATTTTGAGGCTACAAGAAATTAAAATTCTGATACTAAACCTGAGAAACATCCTGTTGAAATCAGATTTGAATGCAGAAGCTTGTGATTTCTGGAATTGACTAGCTGCACTTAAGTTCCTAAATCAGTAAGTTGGTATTGATTGACATTAGAGAATTGTTGACACTGTTTTGTGCCAGAATTGTATGCAATTCCATTAGTTTCACTTCATCCACTTTATTGCTGAAGAATTTCTGAACTTTTCTGCTAAAATTTTGAGAATTCTGAGAAATAGAGAAAGCTGCAGAATGAAGATAAGTATACTACAGTGGTAAAAGAGTATCAAGTTTTTGAATGTGTGATGTATTTCATTGTCCGAGACGGCCAATGCTTTAAGTGTGGGGGAGTGAGTTCTTTGTTAGTTGAATGATTATTTGAGCTTTCAAATGCTGAAATTTAAGTGGAAAAATGGTGAAAAACAGAAACAAATTGTTGGCAAATCAAGAGTATCAAAGGTGAAGGAAGAGTATCAAGATTTCTGGTTTGCTATTAAATTGGAGGGGAGGTTAGCTTGGGCATTTTGAATTGATAAAAACAAATGGTATTCATCTCTTTTCACATCAAAATGGTCAACTCATCAAGTATACTCCTCCAATACTCTCATCTTCTCATTTTCTTCATTTATGCCTTTTCTTTTGCAACTACATTCACTTCCATTGTTTCTTTTTGCTTCTATTTCAATTCTTGTTGATTAAATCCTTTTGATTCATGTATGCTATGTTTATAGTGGTGGAGAATTAGGAAATAAGCAAGCTTATGGTAGTGAAATGTTGTGAGTTGCATTGAGTGAGCTCCACTTATACATATTCTTGAGTATGAGAGATAGATTAGGTAAATCCCTTGTGAGATTGCAACTTGCTTAATTTGTCAATTGGATTGAAACTACCATACCTACTGATTATTGTTTGAATTGTATTCATGATTGTTTGTGATCTTTAGATGGTCTTAATTAAATTCTTTTTACTATCTTCTAGGTATTGCTAGGGAATTTTTTGTGGAGATTATTTTTAGTTTTCTTTACTTTCATGGGACGTTCAAGACTAAGTGTGGGGGATTTGATAACCATGATTTTACTGCATTATTTTGATTCATTTATGCATGATTTTGAGGTTGATTTTATAGGTAAATCATGGTTACATCACATTTTGTGCATAGTGTGTATTTTTGGACTTAATTACAAATAATATTATTTTTGGTGTTATTTGATGCTAATATTTGATTCTTATTTTGTAGGCATCAAAGGATCTTGGATTTGGATTTATTTGGACCGAAATTGGACTCGAATCGGAGTTTAAACGACAAGATCAAGCTTTGGGTCGATTTGGGCCATTCATCAAGAATAGGAGAGATCTGGACCATCTGTTGAAGATCTGGCCGATCCAACCTAATGGGGAGCAGATCTGAGCCATTGACGAAGATCCAGAAGTTTTGATGCAGATCTGAGTTCATCTAGCTATTGATCCAGCCCTACTTAATCTGGGCCGTTCATTGAATACTGTGCAGATCCGAGCCATCCAGTGATGATCTGATCGATCCGACTTAAGGGAGAGTAGATCCAGACCCTAGAGAAAGATCAGTACCTTCAGATCGGATTTTGGGCAAACTTTTACCGTTGATTTAGCTCTAAATCAATCCCAGCCGTCCGTTCAGATCCAGATCTTATTCAAATGAGAAGCTACAGTAGCATTCCTCTTCGTCGAACTCTCCACGCACAGCAGCTACGTCCCGGCGGTACAAAATAAATGTACCTCAACAATTTCTTCCATTTTTCGTTTTATATATCATTTGAAAATGTAAAATCTTTATGGCAAATGTATACCTTAATTTTATTCAGCATATCCCATCAGTTTTTTGTAGTTTGGTTGTTGTCTTATAGCTAGCTAGGCAATCTGTTTGTCTAACCAGCAGTGTGTTAACAGTTTGTTCCTACCTATTAGGTGAAGCGCAAGTATAGAATAGCACCAATTTCTGCTTATTCAAAAAGAGAAAATAGTTTTCCAAATTTCTTGTTGAATGATAGCAAGGGGAACCTAGCTAGACCTGAAATCAAACCCCTCTAGAAATTTCAGATAGATGCTGAATTAGCACGAATGCGAAATATATATGACAGATCAAGAAGCTGCTGCTGCTGCTCAATCTATTGCAGAGGCAGATGCTGCCATGGCGAAAGCTGAAGCAGCATCAAGTAAATGGCTGATAGTGTCAAAGAGCTCAGCAACTTGTAACAATAAAGCAGATATCCCTTCAAAAAAGGGGGGGAAAAACAAGAAGACTTGTACAGTAGATGATGTTGTTGACTAAAATATACAATGAAAAGTACTTATATCCAGATCATAACATCCACAGGTAACAAGTTGAATACCAGAAAGTCATGGGAAATGAGATCCTTGTATGCTCATCTTCAGGATTCCACCACAATAACTGTTGCAACAATGGTCACACATCCATAGACGTTACTCAACCCTAATATCTTTTGCATGAGGTGTCATGTGCACATTTCCAAGATATAAAGGGGAATACACTGTACAATTTGCATGAATATATACATGGAAATAGAAAACAAATTGAAATGGTATGAACTTGTTTAAACATCATCAATAGATTTTACATTTAAAATGAAAAAGTATAAGAGACCTACCGGTTAAGGTTAAACAGAATATTAATCAATAAAATATAAATAAATACATTTATTTATTTAAATATTACTGTGTAGTGATATTATCTTTCATAGATCTCAATAGAAAATAAGTTCCTTATAGCCAACCTAAATAATTGTGACAAACATGATTTGCCCATGATGACAACATTGAAATCTTTTGGATTTTTTTTTTTTTTTGTTGGTGTTCTGTTGTAAATTACAGTTAAAGAAAGCTCCTAGCACCATGTTAAGGCACAAGACAGGGAAAGCTCCCTCCCTCCCAGATAAAAGCATATAAAGAAATGCACAGTTATCAACTGAAAGAAAAAAAGAGATTTCTCCTTAGAACAGCTGAATTGCAGCAAAATGCTGAGAACAGTAGTTGTGCAAGATGGAAAAGGTAGAGGTAGGATGACAGTTTCACAAGAGACGGACTTAAACCTTACATGCTTAGGAACATTGAGTTTCGATTGCCACAAAATTCCAGTCTCTCAGACAGAGTTGCCTTATAATTCTTCTATGAAAAGCAGCTCGCTCTGCATCATCATGTTGACTGCAGTCCTGAATGGCTCCTCAAATGAGTTGAGGATCCAGTGATTATCACCGTTCCTGATGGATAGATCCACTGTGTCCGCTGTAGAAGTGTCTCTAGCTATTAAAATTGGTTCATCCAGTACCATCCCTCCAGGTAACTTCAATTTTGGAAGAATCCATACAGTTATGTCTTTTGATGTCAACCAAGTCGTCAATGAATTTTTGAAAACGTTTGGGCCCTGCTTCAGGTCCAAGGCAAGCACCCCTTGCCCGTTAGCATCTGTGACGAGTATGGTTTCCAGCGCCGGGTAATCGGCGACGATTTTACTGAGACAATGATTCCGTGCCCAAGCAGCAGCAAGAGCAGTAAAAAACCAAGCCTCCCCTTTCCACTTGCGGTCATTGCCATAGGCTTCCAGATCGAGTCCGATCGGATACGGATCGTCGGGGTTTGATGATTCAGTGGCCGTGAATATGGCGAATCGATCGGCTGATGACTGGATTTCCACTTTCCATTTTAAAATTAAGCCGCCGCCGTCTAGGACATTAATTTCAGAAACAGGAAGCTCTAAGTGGAGGCGTTTAATTTTCTTAAAATTGGTGAGTACCTGATGCATCGAAATCCGCTGAAAAGGCGAGTATGAGGTGACGCGATCGAGGAGGAAGACCTTTGAATTAACCGGCAGGAGAGGCGTATTAAGGACGCGTCGGCGTGTCAAGGACCAGGTGGGCTGGATGAAATCGGCACGGACGGTGACGGCGGGCACAATCTGGGCGAAGGATTTGAACCGGCGGGACACAAGCAAGCAGCGACCCAAGACCTCGGCGTCGCCTATTAGGCTAAAGATTTTATGAATCAAATCCTCAGGTAAGAATTCGAAGTAGTCGATCGCGTCCGTTTCCTCATCCGCCGGTATTTTCTCATCCGCATCTGAGTGGTGGTCGATCTCCGTTTTTTCCTCGTCCGCCATGGGCGTGGCAGGAGAGGAGATGGCAGGAATGTGATCGGGCTGTGTGGAAAGAGAAGAAATCGGCAGCAAGATCAAGCGTGGTCGGACGGCATGGAAGTGGAAGGAGAAAAATGGTTCTTGGCGGCAGCAAGATCAAGGCTAAGATGAAGATTGTGGATAAATAGGTAACTCAAAAACGGTCAGAATTTTAAATATTTTTTTTTAAAATACTATTACTGTGTAATTATTCTTTATATATATATATATTTATATATATATATTAAAAAATTTAAATAAAGTTATCAGATAAGAAAACTGAACCTCGCTATAAAAGACAGAGATCTCTCGTGACCGAAAGGTAAAGCAACGGGGCGGTTTGGAGACCGCATCTAACCTCGCTATAAAAGACATTCCAGATCTCTGACACGAGTCAGTTCCGTTTCCCCTCTCCGCGTCCGTTCGCTGCTCCGCTCCTCTCTCTCTCTTCCTTCCACGCCAGCGATCCGAAACCACCCTACATCGTCGCAGAAGCTCCGGCGACCGTCAAAGATGAGGGAGATCCTCCACGTTCAGGGCGGGCAGTGCGGGAACCAGATCGGGGCCAAGTTCTGGGAGGTGATCTGTGACGAGCACGGCATCGATGGCACCGGGAAGTACACCGGTGGTACCGACCTGCAACTCGAGAGGATCAATGTCTACTACAATGAGGGCCGGCGGCCGCTACGTTCCTCGTGCTGTGCTTATGGATCTCGAACCGGGAACCATGGATTCCGTCAGATCTGGGCCGTTTGGCCAGATCTTCCGTCCCGACAACTTTGTGTTCGGACAGTCCGGCGCAGGGAACAACTGGGCCAAGGGACACTATACTGAGGGAGCGGAGCTCATTGATTCGGTCCTGAACGTTGTGAGAAAGGAAGCGGAGAATTGTGACTGCTTGCAGGGTATGACTTAGTTTTCTTCTTCTTCTTCTTCTTCTTCTTCTTGAATAAGTATGATATTTGTTAGATCTGCATTTTTTAAATGGATCTTTTGATTTTCGATTTATGTTGGAATTGTTCAGATAATGTGTCAAGGCAATCTTCCATTTTTTAGGCGTTTTATGAACTTAAAGTTTTTTTTCTCCCCCTCCGTTGAGCTTGTTATGAGTTGCATCTTGCTGCTTAAAACATTGAAAAAATGCATGTTTTTAGTGAAATAAGTGGAGACTCAATTCTACAATAGTTTTTCCTTCGATTTAACAAATGTGAATACATAATGTTAGGTTTTGTACTTATTTGCATATTCTACTCTGAGATCTTTTTTAAAAAATTGTTTTTCTTCTTATAACCATCACGTGGGCACTTCTTGCTTGCTTCTCTTTTTACTCTTCTGAAATTGCGCTTGTAAAGAAAAGGCGTAGCTATCCTGACTCCTTAATTATATTTGACATATGAGATTGTACTTGAAGGTATCATTTGTTAATATCCAATTAACTTTGTGACAACATCCATTGCCATTGCAACATTTTATGTTTGCCTCTTTTGCCTTTCTAATATATGATTGTATGCTTTAGTAGTAGTGTTATTATGTTTTGTGATTACTGATTTCTTTACATAACAGGGTAGATCTGTTAGATCTTTGAGTTGGTGTATATGTACAAAGATTAAATTCCATTTGAGTTTTTGGTTATGTTTACTGGCCTGGCTTTCACTTTCAGTTTCAGTAAGTTGCGCAACTACTCTAAGTTTGACAATCAAATATGTGTCCTTTAGCAGTTTCTTCAATTTGCATGAACAGGAATGGAAAGTAAAACTACCAATCAAAGTGAGCAGTTTACGTTACAAATTTCTGCTGCTTGTCCTAATATAAATTATCTTTGATTCCTAATCCCCACATTTGCTAATTAAGTGGGACTTATGAGTTTGGAATGTGATTAGCTTTCGTTGACATCGGCTGCTGAATAAATGCAATATCTGTAACAATGTCAGCCCCTAAATGTGATTAGCTTTGTTTTGACTAACAATGTCAGCCCCTAAACGTGATGTTATTTCTTTCTCATTTAGTATTCTGCGTATTTGGTGCCATCAACAGAGCAACAATTTGCAATCAATGTATCATGTTGTTATTCAGGCTTTCAAGTTTGCCATTCTTTGGGAGGAGGAATCGGGTCTGGCATGGGCACCCTTCTTATCTCTAAGATTAGGGAGGAGTATCCAGATAGAATGATGCTAACCTTCTCTGTTTTCCCATCACCAAAGGTGTCTGATACGGTCGTGGAGCCGTACAATGCTACTCTCTCGGTTCATCAGCTTGTCGAAAATGCTGATGAGTGCATGGTCCTTGACAATGAAGCATTATACGATATCTGCTTCCGCACGCTGAAGCTTTCAAATCCTACTTGTAAGCATGTTCAAAGTTTCAATTACATGTTAGTTATCCACTTCTAGCTCTTAGCATTTCTAGTCTGATGTATATTCTCGTTGTGCCAGTCGGTGATCTGAATCACCTTATCTCCGCCACAATGAGCGGCGTCACAGGCTGTCTTCGCTTCCCTGGGCAGCTCAATTCCGACCTCAGAAAGCTTGCTGTAAACCTCATCCCTTTCCCACGCCTACACTTCTTCATGGTAGGATTTGCACCCCTGACCTCTAGGGGATCGCAGCAATACCGGGCTCTGACAGTTCCAGAATGGACCCAACAAATGTGGGATTCCAAGAACATGATGTGCGCTGCCGATCCTCGCCACGGCCGTTACTTAACTGCCTCAGCCATGTTCCGCGGGAAGATGAGCATCAAGGAAGTCGACGAGCAGATGCTCGATGTTCAGAACAAAAACTCTTCCTACTTTGTGGAGTGGATTCCAAACAACGTCAAATCCAGCGTCTGCGACATGCCGCCTAAGGGACTGAAAATGGCTTCCACTTTCATCGGTAACTCGACCTCCATCCAAGAGATGTTCAGGGGGGTCAGCGAGCAATTCACTGCCATGTTCAGGCGAAAGGCTTTCTTGCACTGGTACACCGGAGAGGGTATGGATGAGATGGAATTCACCGAGGCCGAGAGCAACATGAATGATCTTGTGGCGGAGTACCAGCAGTACCAAGATGCCACAGCGAAGAGGTGTACGAGGAGGAAGAAGAAGAAGAGGAAGAAGAACCGACCGAGTAAGTTATCTCTGCACTTGTGGGCTTCGATTAAGAAACTAGTTAGTTCTCCACCTGTGTGTGCAATGTTGTGATAGATATCGAGATCAACCTTGACCTTTGCAAATGTACTCATTAATTTGTATTCTTATCTGCATTTCTGATATCTCTAGTCGTTTAGCTGATTTTTTTTTTTTCCCATACAGTTTGTTCCGAAAAATCTGTGATTTTTGAAAATGCAGATAAGAACCAGGAACTGAATTGAAGCAGCAGCATGGCGTGGGGATAAGATCGTAGGAGCAGCTGCTTATTTTTTTTGCAGTTAAAATCATGATATCCTTGTTCCATATCGTTATAAAGTTACTTTAATATATTTTAAATTATTAAATAATTATAGTTAAAATTATTTTAATATTAATTAAAATAAAGTTACTTTAATATATTTTAAATTATTAAATAATTATAGTTAAAATTCTTTTAATATTAATTAAAATTATCCAAATATTAATAAAATTAATTCAATTTAATCAAAATAATGTTAATCATAAATTATATATACTATTCACAACATTATATCTCTGTGCTAAGGAAAAATAAATAATCAAATAAATTTATTTTCACAGTGTAATTAGAAAGTGTTGTCGTTAAAGTTTAAGTTATCAATCATGACATCCGATATAAATTATGATGAGCATATTTGGGAGATGACGTGAAAGTTAAAGTCAAGATAGTAGTGATTTATGTCAAAAAGAGAACATCTCTTGCTATAATTGGTCGTCCAGATCCGACTAAGTAATAGGCTAGCCGGACGAGCAGTGGCTAATCAGCTTTTAAGCTGATTAAACATATAAAGCCTAGTACTCCACTTAAAAGATAATGAGTTTGATCATTTAACAGTCGATCAGGGTTTTGAGATTATCGGCCTCCTAGGCAAGCCATCTCAGCCATAAGATTGGTATTGGTATCTCAATGTTGTTTTGATGTGATCAAATAAGTTATGTTAGATCCTATTGTGTTTAATCTTATGTTTAAGTGTGCAGAAACTTAGGAGCACAAGATGTCGAGTAAAATATGGAGCTAGCGGGAAGGACGGTACGGAAGAAAGCCGACGGGCTCGGTGCGTCTGAGAAACGAGGTGCTGCGAAAGAGTACGTGGGCGAACGAAGAGGCGCGCGATGTTTCCGAGGGACGAGAAGCCAGGAGCGGAAGCTTGATCGAGAATGTCGAAAGTTGGGTTCAGGTGAGCCCTATTTCGGATGGTTGAGATCACCTAAGCAAGAGGAATTGGAGCGGAAGACCCAGACCGAGGCGAGTGAAATCGGAGCGGAAGCCCCTGGAAAAAGTCAACTTGGTTGACTTTTATGGTCCGGACGCTCGGAATAAGATTTTATCCGGATCGCGTTTAACCACGATCTATTAAGAAGGGGATACAATTTTATCCCCTTCAGGTGCCTGGAACCCTTCCAAGCCCTCCGAACAGGACTATATAAGCAGTCCTGCTCCTAGAAGCTAATACAACAAGAAATTATGAAACAACACTTGTACACGCTTCTTTGTCTATTTTAGCTTCGTCTTTCTGTGCTTCATTGCTGTAAAGAGACTTCTTCGCTTGAAAGAGAAATTAGTATGACTTTATTTCTTGAATTAACAATCTCTCGGGTTGTAACCAAGTAAAATTCTCTGTGTCTACGTCTTTTCAGTTTATTTCTTAATTTATCTATACAAGTGTGTTATTCTAAGTTATAAGTCCGAGAAAGGTATTTGTTTTATTTAATTTGTGCAAGGGTTATTCACTCTCTCTCTCTCTCTCCCCCTCCCCCCCTCTAGCAAACCACCAAAGGTCCTCACAATTGGTTAGAGTATGGGTTGGCCTCCTCGAGGATTGTCAATTCCTCTATGCATGCCCGGTCGGATAAAAGGCTAGCTAGTTTTGAAATATTTATCCTCAAATAACTACTGAGATAGATTCTAGCTAAGCATAGATGGTCAGATGAACTTTCAGGAAACACAGAGCATCATATTATTTCTCAAATTGATTTCTAACATGAATAAGGCATTATATTATTCTCCGAACAAATGTCTCAATGTTGTACAGAACATAACTGGGCGGCTTAATGTTGAGGTAGGTATAAAGGCAGTTGGCCTTACGAGCCGACCAAGATACATGCAATACAATACATAACAGAGCATACTATACAAAATGTAATCGAGCAGCTCAGTACAGACAACCAACCTTAAGGACCGACCGAGATATACCTAGTAGATAACATTCTAACAACTTATCAGAATAACAACTATGTGTCAGAGAATATTATTTTGGAAACTTCTTTGAGGACCATCATGTCTCCCATCAACAGACCATTCATAACAACATATTTTCTTATCAATGTTAGCAGTAATAGAAGCTATAAATGATAAAAGAGGTATACATGTAGGTAAAAAATATTCCTTGAATAATTATAACGCATTGCCTAACAAATTCTTACACACATTGTCACCTCATGATTGTGGAGATTCTGAGAGGTGATATATAAATAGGGAATTCTCTCCGTGTCAAAGGTATGTTTTCTGAACATCTGTAACTTTATTCTCGTGCACATATTCTTACTATTCTTCTTCCACCCGTCTGAATTCGTCCTGACTTGAGCGTCAGAAGGACTCCCCCGTCATTTATGGGCGCTATCATTTTATTGGCTTGTCTCCTTGTGCACATGATCGAAGAAAAGTTTCTTCTTAGAAAAAAAGGTCTCCCATCAACAAATCATTCATGACAATATATTTTCTTATCAATCTTAGCTGTAATGGAAGCTATAAATGATAAAAGAGGTATATACATGTGGGTAAAAGAAATATTCCTCGAATAATTATGACGCATTACCTAACAAACTCTAAGACACATTGCCACCTCACGATTGTGGAGGTTTTGAGAGGTGATATATAAACAGGGAATCCTCTCCGTGACAAAGGTGCGTTCTCTGAACATCTGTAACTTTATTCTCGCGCACATGTTCTTACTGTTCTTCTTCCACCCATCCGGATTCGTTCTGACTTGAGTTTCAGAGGGACTCTCCTATTGTTTCTGGGCGCTAACGTTTTATTGACTTATCTCCTTGTGCGCAGGATCGACGGAAAATTTCTTCTTAGAAAAAAAGATCGTCCACTAGTCAATCACCAATCCACCATATCCATCGTGTCATTTCTACCCTTTTGAGATAAAAATTATTTTTATATTAATTAAAATTATTTAAATATTAATAAACATTGATTCAATTTAATCAAAATAATATTAATCAGAAATAATATATACTATCCACAACATTATATCTCTATGCTAAGGAAAAAATAAATAACCAAATAAATTTAATTTCACGGTGTAACTGGAATTTGTTGCCATTAAAGTTTGAGTTATCGACAATGACATCAAAGAATGAGGC
This sequence comes from Zingiber officinale, assembly GCF_018446385.1. NCBI lineage: Eukaryota > Viridiplantae > Streptophyta > Magnoliopsida > Zingiberales > Zingiberaceae > Zingiber > Zingiber officinale. Next base: position 38,892,352 of record NC_055986.1, on the reverse strand, counting down.
TTGCCCATTCCAAATTGCAACAACCCAATCCAGGGGCCGCCTTATCTCTTCTTGGGGTCCCACACACGAGATCCTATAAAGCCTCGACAACAGTCACAAATAGATTTCCATCGAATACATTAAAAAAACTCACGATGAGGAGGAAAGTCGTGCTAGATTCTACTACTAAATCAAGTCGCTTTTCCCTTCTTTCATCGTTATCGTTGCATTTCTATCTGTCTTTTGCCTTCATTTCGTGCATTGCTTCACATGCCCCCGCAGCAAATGGACAGGGATACAACCTCGGGCCGGTCAACGTTGATCCTTCAGGGAAGACCATGGCTGCGAAGCTCAAGTTGATCCAGGGAACGCCGGCCTATGGAGTAGATTTACCGAATCTGTATCTTTTTGCTAGGTCAACTCATTGCCATTATAAACAAAGTCAACGCATTCAAATGTCTTAAGTTGACTTCTTGACCATTCTTTGTCTTCTCGTGCGCAGCTACGAGACAGAGGATCGCCTTCGTGTCCGAATCACCGACGCCGATAACCGGCGCTGGGAGATCCCTCCGACCGTCCTCCCCCGCCCACAAGCTCCGCCGTCTCCCCCTCGACTGTTAACGCTCCTTGACGCGAACTCATCTCCGGCATCGCCGCGAAGCAGAGTCTTCTCCACCCCTGACTCCGACCTTCTCCTCACCCTCCACTCCACCTCCCCCTTCACCTTCACCGTCTCCCGCCGCTCCACCGGCGACGTCCTCTTTGACACCCTCCCTGCCCTCGTCTTCAAGGACCAGTACCTGGAGCTCACCTCCTCACTGCCTGCCGACCGAGCCTCCCTCTTCGGCCTCGGCGAGCACACCAAGCGCTCCTTCAAGCTTGTCGCCGGCGACACCTTAACGCTCTGGAACTCCGACATCCCGTCGTCCGCCCTCGACCAGAATCTCTACGGCTCCCACCCTTTCTACATGGACGTCCGGTCCTCCTCCAACGCCACCTCTTCGCCGGGGATCTCCCACGGAGTCCTGCTGCTAAACAGCAACGGCATGGACGTCGTCTACGGCGGATCGTACATCACTTACAAGGTGATCGGAGGAGTCCTAGATTTCTACTTTTTCTCCGGGCCGTCGCCATTGGCAGTCATGGATCAGTACACAGAGCTCGTCGGCAGGCCGGCGGCGATGCCTTACTGGTCCTTCGGGTTCCACCAGTGCAGGTATGGGTATCGCGACGTTTCGCAGCTAGAGCGCGTCGTCGCAGGGTACGCCAACGCCGGCTTACCGCTCGAAGTGATGTGGACCGACATCGATTACATGGATAAATACAAAGATTTTACTCTGGATCCGGTCAACTTTCCGGCGGATAGAATGAACCGGTTCGTCGACAACCTCCACAAGAACGGCCAGAAGTACGTTGTCATAATCGATCCAGGTAATAAATTAATCAACAAAAATCTCTTTTTTTTGCGATCGTACGAAACAAAATCTGATTTTTAGAACAATGGATTGAAAATTTTAGGCATCAATGTCAATTACTCGTATGGCACATTCCTGAGAGGGATGAAACAGGACGTGTTCTTGAAGAGAGGAGGAAGCAACTACCTCGGCAGTGTGTGGCCGGGGCCGGTCTACTTCCCCGACTTCATGAACCCCAACGCCGTTGAATTCTGGGCCGGAGAGATCGATAACTTCCTCAAGACGGTGCTTCCGGTGGACGGATTGTGGATCGACATGAACGAGATATCCAACTTCATCACCTCGCCGCCGCTGAACTCTCTGGACAACCCACCTTACGCCATCAACAACGCCGGCGGTCGCCGGCCCATCTACGTCAGGACGGTGCCGGCATCTGCCGTCCACTTCGGGAACGTGTCGGAGTACGACGCGCACAATCTCCACGGGCTTCTGGAGGCGATGGCGACCGTCGACGGGCTGGTCCAGTCGACCGGGAAGAGACCGTTCGTGTTGAGTAGGTCGACGTTCGTTGGGTCGGGTAAGTACGCTGCGCACTGGAGCGGCGACAACTCCGCGAATTGGGATGACCTCCAGCGTTCGATTCCGGCGATATTGAATTCGGGACTGTTTGGGATTCCCATGGTCGGAGCCGACATTTGTGGGTTCGTCGGCGACACCAACGAAGAGCTATGCCGGCGGTGGATTCAGGTGAGAAATTTATATCCAAATCCAATATTTTATTTATCTTTTTAACTCTCATTTTTTCAATTATTATATTTTATCCATATAATTTACAAAACACAAGGTTAAATATATGGAAATTATTTTACTTTTATTTTATAAATCACAAAGGTAAAATGCAATATTTTTTAAAATCGGAGAATTTTTTTTAAAAAGCATTAAATTGAAAATTCAGAATTATTAGGGTGCAAAATGATCTTCGTTCTGTGTAGGTAGGCGCATTCTATCCCTTCTCGAGGGATCACTCCGACATCCATTCCATCCCGCAAGAGCTCTATTTGTGGGACTCCGTCGCCGCGGCGGCGAAGAAGGCCCTCGGACTCCGGTACCGCCTCCTCCCCCACTTCTACACGCTCATGTACGAGGCCCACGTCGCCGGCGCCCCCATCGCCCGCCCGCTCTTCTTCGCCTTCCCGGAAGACACCTCCACCTACGGCATCAGCTCGCAGTTCATGATCGGCTCCGGAATCCTCGTCTCGCCGGTGCTGAAGGACTACACGACCCAAGTCGACGCTTACTTCCCGAGAGGCAACTGGTTCGACCTGTTCAATTACTCGCGGCCGGCAGTGCAGGCGCCCGCCGGCAGTGCAGGCGCCCGCCGGCAGGCACTTGACGCTGGACGCGCCGGAGGACAGCATCAACGTGCACGTTCGCGGTGGAAGCGTGGTGGCCATGCAGGGGGAGGCGCCGACGACGGGGCTGGCGAGGAAGACGCCGTTCGAGGTGTTGGTGGTGCAGGACGAGGGAGGGGCAGCGAGCGGGGAGGTGTTTGTGGACGACGGCGAGTCGGTGGAGATGGCGGAGGCGGCTGGGGGAGAGTGGAGCCTTGTGAAGTTCGGGTGTGAGGTGGCGGCCGGCGGCGGAGGGGACGTGAGGATCAAGTCAGAGGTGGTGAACGGAGACTGGGCGGCGAAGCAGGGGATGGTGGTGGAGAAGGTGGTGGTGCTGGGGATGGAGATGGAGAAGGCGAGGAAGATTAGCTCTGTTTCGGTGGCGGCGCAAGGTAACACGAGGAAGGTGGAGGCGAGCGTGGAAGAGGCAGAGGAAGGAAGGTTCGGGGTGGTGGAGATGAAGGGGCTAGGGCTCCTACTGGGAGAGGAATTCGAGATCCTGATTATGATGAGTTAAAAATTATCAACTTATGAAAAATAAATAATTAATAAAATGATTTTAAAGGTCATTTTCGTATTAATTGATTAGTTATATATGGCCAAATTATCAACTTATGAAAAATAAATAATTAATAAAATGATTTTAAAAGTCATTTTCGTATTAATTGATTAGTTATATATGGCCTTACCAACTCCCCACTACTACCTACCTCACTTCGTCGAAGCTCGTGACTTAGGCCGTTTCCCATATCGTGTCCAACTCACCAAATTTCATATCGACCCTTAAAATTAGTCATCTTGTTTTAAAATTTAAATATCTCTATCATAAGATAAACTGGAGCAAAAGGTGGCCGCATGGAATCCACCCTGTCCCATTATTAAAGTTCTCATTCTCTAATCAGTATGAAGACTTGAAGATCAATGAATGTTAGTGGTCAACCTTGACAATTTTACCCTCCGATACTCAAGACAAAGAAGGGACACCAAGAAACATAAAGAGTTAGAAAAGGAAGAACTGAAAAAACAAGAAACCTTTGCAAGCTCTAACTTTACCTATCAGTATGAAGACTTATAAAGCCTTATCCAAAGAAGATCCATATGGATGACCATGATAGCTCAGGGGGCAAGTGGTATTTACGACCACACTAGTAAAATACTGTTTCATGACTGATCACACGTATGAACCTCTCTATACATGAAGATAATTATTATTTTGTACCGTTGACTTTATGTAGTTGTCGATGTCTCTTTCTCAAGAGGATCATTAGTGAATATTAACCTGGTAAGATTAGAAATGAACATTTTAAAAGAATCAGCTCAGCTTGACCCCCAATGTGGCTGCCGAGCCCAAAACTAATTGGACCATCCTGGATGGGAAGGGAGGTCCATTGAATGTAGTAAGTCCTGATAGGCGGGTCAGGCTTACTAGTGCGGAATAAATTAAAATGAATAGAAGTAAATAATAATAATAATAATAATAATAATAATAATAATAATAATAATAATAATAATAATAATAATAATAATAAGAGTTTGTTCGAGAATTCGATCTTTTGATAATTTAAAAATTATAATGAGCATTTTGTAAAATATAAGCAAAATGTTTTGGGCAAAATCAAAGTTTCCCTTTCTTCCGAATGCTCGTAGCTGTCGCGTACGGTTTCTTAAACTTACGCGAGGTTCAACGATACGCACCCGAGATTTCCTTCTAATGCGAGACAATAACCACGGAGTTAATGACGCGTGGCAAACAGGACCCCACACAATCGGGGTACGAGATTGTGTGAAGGGTTTAGCGTGGGACTAGCTTGGTAGACGCCAGCCTGTTACTGTTCTATTGTAGACGCCAAACACTGCCTTTCTTCGTCTCCTTCCTTCGACGGTTCTTTGACGCGAATCCAATTCCCTCTCCTTCACCCATGATCTTGAAAGAAAAGGAAGGATTGTGTGCGATCGATTCTACGATTCCTTCTCAAGGTCGAATTCTGTGCGGCGGTGAGTGGGTTCGGCGCGGCGAATCGGAGGAAGACGAGGTCGCCAGAGTTTTGGTTTGTTTCTTTTTGAGGCTTTTTCCGAGTTCGTTTATCTACGCCGAGGTAAGAGGGTGCTGTGGGAGAGAAACACGGAGGCCATGAAGCTGTATAGGAATGGGGAGATTTGGGGTTTCGAGGCTCAGGTCCCGCCGAGTCCCGACGGGGGCGTCGTGCTCGGCGTCGATGGAGGCACCACCTCCACGTTGTGCGTATGCCTTCCGGCCTCCTGGCCCCTTCCTCAGCCCTTGGCTGTCCTTTCCCGAGCCGTTGGTGGATGCTCTAATCACAATTCCGTTGGAGGTACCGATTCCCCTTTCCCTGTTCCTTTCTGTCCTCCTTGACTTCTCGGATGCTAATGATTTTCAAGGTCGCAACTTTGTCTTTTCTGCCAGACTGATCAAATAATCTGGCCATGCACTCTCTTCACATTGAAGAGAATGTACGTCCGAGACCATTTTGGTAAAGGATTTGGAACGTGTTGAGACTGGAGAGGAAGTAGTAACAATGTAAAATACCTTTTTTCTAAAAAAAAAAATATCTTTATCATGTCATACGAGATGAAAAACTTTCGATGACATAGTAGAACAGATTTTATTCCTATCACAACATGAATTGTTCATTTTATATCTGGTGATTAAATATGAAATGCAAAGTCCTAAGTCCTAATTCCTAGCACCTAACTGGCATCCGCTTTTCGGTATCAGCTTGTTTGAGAGTGGAAAATTTCATGCCTTTTCTTTTGTTTTTTTTTCTTAAAAAAATTATCATATCCTAAAACTACTGCCTGAGTTTAGTCTCTGATTGGAAATGTCGTGTACAATGACCAAATGTTTGAGGATCATTTTATAATTTCAATCATTTGATGGTCTCATGTTCTGTCAGGGCCTAAGTTTTTCTCTTTTGAAAATTTTCTTTAGCTTAAGCTGTTGGCTCAGTCTATATAAACTATTGCAAGGAAAGTATTCTGGTGTACCACCGAGATAAAAAAAATGCCAATGGCTAAACAAAATGATTGTGGTAGATCTTTTCTTAATTAATTAAGTCCATAGTTGTACTGGTTGCTATTTTGGTTGTTTCCATACAAAATAACAAAGTGCTAATTTAAATTCATTCAATCAGTGAGGGTTTCATCGGATTTTATTAGTTGCATTATGGGTAATATTGAGATGAATGATGACTGCGTCTCTGGTTAATTAATGGCTGTTAGGAGGGTTCTAACTTCCATATGAATTCTATGTAGAAAAGGCTGCTAGGGAGACCCTAGAGGATGTTATGGCCCAAGCTCTTTCAAAAGCTTCTTGTAGTCGCTCATCTGTACGGGCAGTTTGCTTGGCTATATCTGGAGTTAACCATCCTTCAGATCAACAGAGGATAATTAACTGGCTCAGGTTTGTTCATATTTTCGCCAGAAAGGCTTTTGTAGTTTATTTCACTTCCTGGGCATTTTTGACATTCCATTAATGGCAATTTGTTCTAAAGGATATGCAATGTTATTTTCGAAAGATAATTGCAACATTTATTTGAAGGGAGTGACATACATTGTGATTATGAAGTATGAAAGATTACTTCTTGTAATATTCTTTTCACCTAGTACTATGTTGATTTTTAAAGTCTCAAATGCATGAAAATAACAGTCATGTCATACAGAGCATTTTAGCATAGATCTTGGAACGGCAGCTTTGTTAGAAGCTACTGTGCATTTGTTTAGGTTGGTTCGACTACTTGAAAGTACCAGGTTTATGAAGCCATGCTTAGTGCCCTTTTGACTACGGTTTACATTTCTAAGAGGAGAATGATCTCTCAGATAGCTAAAAGCTAAAGGGACAACTAAGCTACATTGTTGGAAAAGTTAACTTGAGAATATAATGAAATATATCTGAAATTTCTTACAGAAGTTTCTTGGTAGGTCATTGTAGTCTTCTTTTATTACAGCAGGAACTACTGTTTTATTATATTTCTCAATTACCCTCCAAGCACTAGTTTTTATTCATGATTAAGGTCTGGTCGACTGGCTATTTATTGTCTTTTGGCAGACTTCTTTACTGGGAGAAGCTGGGAGACATGAGGATGTTGGCATTTTGTAGAGTAGTAACAAAAATATTCTTAGTTGAACAGTTGCAAAAGGTATATTGTTTGGTCTGAGTCAAGCATCAATTCCCTCTACATAGTGGGATCATGACCAAATGAAGCACTTCGAGATGTGAGCATGTGAGGCTCAATGAACTGGGCCACTAGGAATGAGAAAGAAAGTGTGGTGATTCCAGCAACGCAAGTTGACTTTGGGACCATTTGCATTGAGCATGTTTTACACCTCTAGTTGTGTGCAATTAAGACTCACGCGAGGTACTTTGTCAATTAAAATGTGACCAATAGATCGCTAGACAAGTCAAATTAACTGGAATCGAAAATGGGGGACCAAACATAATTAAATATGATTTAGAAGTTATGAATTTTGCTAGTGATATAGCCTTACATAGACTTCAACAATGATCTAAGAATTCCTGACTTCAGATAGTTGAAATTCATTACTTGTAATGTGATAGGAACTTAGATTCATTAACTTCTACCAAAATTTAGTTTGGCTCATTGATCTTTCCAAATAAAATTGAAATCTTTGATGATTTCATGTAAAGGTTTTTTTAGACTGCTTGTTGGTTATTATCTGACATGCTGAATTTTCAGAATCAACTGGATTTGATGATTATAGATTGAGTTATTACACTATCCTACATTAGTTTCTGTTTTAGTTTTAGATTTTTGAAATTCACTGCCAAACAAATCAAAGGTGTTACTTGTTTGTTTTCTGTGAAACAATAGTATATACTTGTTTGTCAGTACATGGCATTTATGATGCAAGTATTCTCAGCGTGGTTAGGATTTTTTGGGAGAAAAATGATTCTATAATATGACCAACTGAAAGAAAAGATGGATTAGATAATTTGAACAGAATTGGTTAATTAAAACATTTATCTTCTCCTCCATATCCATATACATGTATAGGTCAATGATGCACTCCCAAGTCTTCTGTTTCTGATATATGTAAGTATTGAAAAACAATAATTGATTTTATTTTATTTTATTCTTTTTAAAAAAAAAAATTGAAGAGAAAAGAACTATTATGCTAGCCATTTACTTATGAACTATGTATTTGTCATAAACATATATTACTGGGAGATCAATTTACCTTTGTAGAAAATCTACCAATCATGGAACATGGTAGAGCAAGGAAGTTTCTTTTTAGGATTGTTCAACTTTCTGAAATTATTCATTAATTGTCTGTAATATGACCCTGCACTCTTGTTGATTTGAATCTGAATATTGTAGCTTCTTTTTTTGTCTCATTTAACAGAAATATATTCCCAGATAAAGTTGCATTCTATGTTGAAAATGATGCTGTTGCAGCGATGGCCAGTGGAACAATGGGCAAGCTTCATGGATGTGTATTAATTGCAGGCACAGGAACCATTGCTTATGCATTCACAGAGGATGGAAAACAAGCCAGAGCAGCTGGTGCAGGACCAGTTTTAGGGGATTGGGGGAGGTTATGCTTATTCCTTATCTTTGATCTAGTTTTGTTCTTAACATGATTGGCTTGCAACATTCATGATTCATAACATTGTCTAACACGATATGTTTATGATATTTTTTCCTACTTTGTAAATGTATCAAACATTCAAGATGATTTGTTCTTGGCAGAGTTTATACTGATATCATAAGTTAGATAGGGATGGATTTTGCAATAAAAAGAAAACCAAACTGCACCTAATGGATTTTGGAGGTGTTCACTGATGAGATGGAACATACAAATGAAATATCATGCAATAGAACAAGGATGTCAGAGAAGTAATGTAGTTATAGAAGATGGATAACCAGAAGTGCAACTTTTATTAGCTCTTCTTTGGCTTCCAACTTGATAGTCTGACGCATTTGGAAATGGATGTTTCTTTCAATATAAATCTATGAAATCTACTAAATGATAGATTTACTGGTCTTGTATGGATCTGTTATTCCTTATGATCCAGTGCAAGTAAACTGATAATATATGACTACTTGTCTATCTCGTGGTGGCAAAAGGCGACTACTTGTCTTCGGAGACATCCGATAACATTGGAACGATACTTGTCTATCTCAATTTGATATTATGTGGTGTAAATTGATAATATATGACTACTTGTTGGTCTCAATTTGATATTATGTTTTCTCTCTCAGATTATTTTGGAACTCAATCATTTTATAGTTGAGCGCAGGTGTGTCCTTGAGTGTGTCAGATTGTGTCTTTCAGCTTGTATCTTGTAACTCAAATCACCTAACAGTCGAGTGTAGGGATGTGTGTGTTTGTGCTAGCTCTTTCATCTTGTATTTTGTAACTTAAATCACCTTATAGTCTTCTCTAGGTGTCTTTGTGTATGTGTGTGTGGTGGTGGTGATGGTGGTGGTGTGCACGCGCACACTGTGTGTGTGAGAGAGAGATTTGTAGATGAGTGTATGCGTTTAGAAAACACAGGTTGTGAGTATATATGTCAGTTCTTTCAGTCAATATTTTGTAGCTCAATCACCATACTGTGTTGGTGTTTAAAACGTTCAAGCTTTGTGTGTGTGAGAGAGGGGAGGCTTTAGTTATGTGTTTAGAAAACAGACTGTATATTATGCCAGATTGGCACTTTCAGCTTCTATTTTGTTACTCGCCTTATAGTTGAGTAAGCTTTACTACAATATTTGTATTTGTATTTTTTTTATCTCACTCAACATTGACTATAGAAATGTAATATTCTTTTTCTTTTTGTTTTCCAAATAATTTATAGAACAATGCATTCAGATAACCTGTCACCTGTCATACATGTTGAGTGATTTTGCTCAAGAATATATGGTTTGTGGTACTGGTTTTAAGTAGTCTAGACTGAAGAGATTTAGTTATGTTACATTACTATTATTCTTATGCAAGCATGGAATTACTGATATTCTGGCCATATGTAGTGGATATGGCATTGCTGCTCAGGCATTGACTGCAGTCATCAAGGCACACGATGGGCGGGGGCCTCAGACAAAGTTAACAAAGAGTATGCTTGACATGCTTCAACTTTCTTCACCAGATGAACTGATTGGGTACTAGTTCAACTTTCCTACACAATATTGATCACTATGATGTAATCACCCGATGAAAAATTACTATGGTAGTATAGTAATCAAAGGACTATTTTTCACCAACCCTAAAACTAGTCAACCATGTAGCTGTGCATTATTTTAATCGTTGGCAACCCTATGACATAATCGAGCTGATCACTATATGGTAAATTTATAGAGATAGGAAAAGGTCAGATTCTCGAATAAACTGAAGGAAATACCTCCTTATGTAGTGGCCTACTCAATTTCTTGATCTATCTTTTTGTAAATGGTTATGAGGCCAGCTGTGTGAGGCCCGGGATCAGCATGTGACTTTTTGCAGAAATTATTTTAATCGCTGGCATGCCAAAACATTGAATGTAGTGTGTATTTACTTGAAATGAACAGGGAAGGATAAATTTTGAAATGGGAAAATCAGAAAGAAAAGTGAAAAAATAGAAATTGTTATTATTTTCTTAAATTAGTCCACCTAAATTTGCAAGTTAAATTGAAAGTACAAGAAAACTGGTCAAATGATACTACATAAATTCCTCTTTTTCCTGTATTTTCTCATCTGTTTTTATGTTCTTCAAGCTTCTTTTCAACACAGGGATGCAATATGTATGTGGTGTATGTTTTTTCAAAAAAGACACAGAAGTTCTTTTCCAATACTAACTTCTTGAGATGAGTTCATGCAATCCCTTTTACCTGTACGACACAGGTGGACTTATGCAGATTCTTCTTGGGCTCGTATTGCCGCATTGGTTCCCACTGTGGTATCTACTGCTGAAGATGGTGATGAAGTTGCAAATAAGATTCTATGTGATTCTGTTCAAGAGTTGGCAGATAGTATTATAGCAGTTGTAAAGAGACTGAGATTGTGTGGCGAAGGTGAAGTGCGGCATACTGATCATGCTGAATGAAAATTCTATTAAATCACACATCTCCATGTTGATTAAATTGCAGATGGCAAGGAGACTTTCCCGCTCGTAATGGTTGGCGGTGTTCTCGAAGCTAATAAGAGATGGGATATTGGTAAGGAAGTTGTGAAGTGCATTTCCAAGGTTTTTCCAGGAGCTCTACCTATTCGACCTGAGGTACGAAATCAACTATATTTTCTCCCTTCTGTTAGATTTTGACATTCAAGTGTGTGTTTTGTTTTAAATGTCCTCGTATGATTCTTTCCAGTTCCATCTCTAGATTTATATTAGCTTCTATACATACAAACTCCTGGCTCATGCTCACAGAATCCTGTTCCTTCCTGAGAGAGAAGACTATCATGTTTACAGAACTCTGTTTCTGCCATGACATACTTCGATTGTTCTTTTGTTTCTTGCAGGTAGAACCAGCAGTAGGTGCTGCATTAGTAGCCTGGAATCGATATATCAGAGGAATTAAAGATGTACAGGAAGAAGCTGATTCCCCTCAAATCTCAGTCACATAGTAACACATCTATAGCAGCTGATGATCATTAAAAATGGCATACTAGAGAGGAGAGTCATCACCAGTAAACAACTCATTCTTTTCTCTTGCAAAGATTTCCCTGTAAATGAGAATCAATTTGGTTGGGCCTAAATTTGTATTTCATAACTGGTGTTCTTAACAAGATTCATATATAATCCTGGTTTCTTCTTTACTATTTTTCCTAGCTAGACTAATAAAAGAACCTCTAGTGCACGAAACTCCTATTAATACAGGATCTTAGGAAAGGATCTGATTATATTAAAGCTATTATATATAATCTTATCTTCTATTATAAAAAGTTATTTATGTAATTCAAATTCATGACCATAAAATCAAACGACAACAACTTTATTATTGTAACTTTACTACATATTTTCTCATTCAAACTTAAATAAATTTTCTTGATTTGTAAATTAAAGTTTTGATTATGAAATTAGAGCAAACTAAATATTTAGGTAAAATCAATATATGTAAATGAATGGTAGTTGGGCCAAATAATAATATATTTATTAATTTATTAAATAATTTTAATCATACAATTTTATTTTTTATTTTACATTTGAATGAGATAAAAAATTAAAGAATATTTTATGTTATAAAAGTATGTAAATAACGAAGAGTGAATTTCAAAGTTGATAATGATATTAGAATGACTTTGTTTTTTTTTACATTGTGATAAAAACAATAATGGTTAAGGAAGGTGGACGCTCTAATTAAAATCAATCATAATCTATTTACTTATTAGTAGCATAGAATAAATAATAATTCATGTCTTATCATAAATAAATTCAATCATATAAATTATGATAACACTCACGCCAGATATTTTTCATCATCAAACGGTAAGATGAAAGAGAAATAAATTACATACTGAGTGACTTTCTAAATGAAAGGTTATTTGTTACAATCACGACTCGAACCCTTACTTATTAACACAAGTGTACTACTTGACTATCAATTCAGCTACGTTTGACAGTTAAATAAATACGATAAAAAAAGAATTATTATTCTAATAAATTTTATATCCAAATATATATTAAATATAATAATCAATTTTAAAAATGGAGTAATCATCATTTATTTTTCATTTTTCTTCGTGCCTACACTTCTATTCTTCTCATCTCTTTCAATATTTTTTATTTTAACTAAATTTTCTTAATTCATAAATAAAATAATTTATTTCTGAAATTAAATCAAGCAAAATTATAATATGCAAGAAATACTATATTTGTTACCATGATAATAACCAAGTCTTTAATTTTATGAATCATTTTACGAAGATTTTATCTCCTACTATATTAGCATCTATACTTAAATAAATTTTATCTTATTTTATTGTTCTTAATCAAGTATTTTTTTGGTCTTCCTCTTTCTCATTTGATGTACGTATTTGTCATAATTTGAAATGGCCTAACTAGAATATTTATTGATCGTCTAAGTATATGTTTGTACCATCTTAAATGTATTTTTTCAGAATTTTTCCTCAATAGATGCAAATTTTTTCTCTAATACTCTCATTTTTTATTCTGTCTATTCTCGTATGCCCACACATGCACCTTAACATCCTTATCTATGTTAGTCTTATCTTCTAACATAGAAAGTCTAATTATCATTTTGTAGAACTTCCTTTTAAGTTTTAGAGATACTTTACGAATACAAAAAAACACTCGACACTCCTTCATTTCAACCATCCTATTTGTATTCTATCGTTTATATGCGTTTGGTTTATTTGTATTTTTATTTCATTTTCCAGAAAATCGCATTTTCTCATTTTTCAGAAAATGACTTTTCTGCATTTTTCATTTTCTTAGAAAACGCTCTCTCTTTTTCTTGAAAATGAACGTGGAAAATGCAAACCAAATGCGTTTTCCATTTTCTCAGAAAATGAAAATAGAAAACAACATGAAAAATACAAACCAAACGCTCCCTTAAAGTTCTCAGTTCTAGACAACTCGTTATCTCCTATCTTAACAATTATTTCATTACGTCTAATATTGCTAACTTAAATCCTATGTTTTCTGTCTTTACTAGGCCTAAAACCTTTCACTTATAGTGTTTCCCATCAAAATTCTAGTTTAGCATTTACTTATTCATGTGTCTCATCTACCAAAATAATATCATTTACAAACAACATGAACTATGGTACTGTGTCTTAAATGTGTCTAGTGAGTTTGTCCATGATAAATATAAAAAGATAGAGACTTAGAGTTGATGTAATCATATATTTATTAGAGATACTTCAGTTAATCCGCCTGAAGTCTTCACTCTGGTCGTTACATCTCCATACATATCCTTAATAGTTCAATATATATTACACTGATATCTTTCTTTTCTAGAATTCTTCATATAATTTCTCTTGAGACTCTATCATAATTTTTTTTTAATCAATGAATACCATGTGTAGATCTTGCTTTTACTCTTGGTACTTTTTAATTAATTGTCTAAAAAGATATATAACTTCTATTGTCGACCTTCCAAGCATGAATCCAAATTGATTTTTGATCACTATAATCTCCTTCTTTAATCTTTTTTCTATTATTTTTTTTCAAAGTTTTATGATATGACTTATTAGTTTAATACTCTTATAGTTTGTACAATTTTATACGCCTCCCTTGTTCTTATATAGGAAAACTAGAGTACTTACCTTTAATTGATCAGATAATCTTTTAATTTTCAATATCATATTAAATAATTTTTTAAGTCATTAATACCTTATTTTCCTAAGTATTTTCATACTTCTATTATAATATCATCTGGTCTAATAGATTTTCTATTTTGCATCCTATTTAAAACTTATTTTACTTCTCAAGTTTAATTTAAATTCAATAATAAAAATTTAAATTTCTATACTCATTTGATCAACTTAAATTATCTAAGTTAAATTGTGTTGGGGTTGCAAGGTTGCAAACATAGTCCCATATTGGAACACATGGGAAAGATCATGGGTTTATAAGAGAAAAGATATCTCCATTTGAATGAGGCCTTTTGGGGAGAGCCCAAGAGCAAAACCATGAGGGCTTAGGCCCAAAGTGGACAATATCATGCAATTGTGGAGATATCTAAATTCTTTTCGATCCTACAATTGGTATCAGAGCACGGACTGCCAAAAGGTTTAACCACCGACTGTGCACAAGAGCTATGGTCTGATTGAGCCATGTGGGTACTGATAGGACCGATGATCACGATTAGAAAGGGGAAAATAAACACAGAAACGAAAGGGAAAGAAGACAAACCTCAAACAAATCGATGTAACGAGGTTCGGAGATGATACTCCTACTCCTCGGCGTGTCCGTAAGGTGGACGAAGCCTATCAATCCGTCGGTGGATGAGTCCCCGGAGAACCGGATAATATATACTCCTTGTGGGTGGAGAAACCTCGCCACAATAACTTGCAACAACAAGAAGGTGTACAAGAAATACAAGTAGAAAGACAAGAACAATGTACAAACACTAACTCGCCTTCTCGTCGACTGCCTGTGAAGCAACAACTTCTCGGACAACAGCAGCAGCTGACCGTCGACTGGAAGCTCACACGAAGCTTACTGGGGAGAGCTCAAACAAAGCTCAGATCGCAAGCAGCAGCAAGCTAGAAGAAGGAGAGGAAGAAGAGAGACACTCAGCCCTGTAGCCCTCGACCTCTTTATATTACCTGTGCCTGCGAAGAACCTGCAACGAAGACAGAAGACGCAGAACCTAACCGTCAGGCCCTGTGCTGATCGGTCTGGGCCTTGCCTGATCGGTCGTGGGGACCGATCAGGCCCTGTGCTGATCGGTCCCCAGACCGATCAGAAGGCTTCACAGAGAGTTTCCCAACTCTCTGTGTGGAATCTGATCGGTCCCTGGACCGATCCCACCTTAGGTGGTAGCGTCCCTGATCGGTCTCGGGGACCGATCAGGCTCCATGCTGATCGGTCCCCAGACCGATCAGTAAGCCCACAGAACCATGATCACCTTCTGTTTGTTATCTGATTGGTCACCAGACCAATCAGATACACAAACGTATCACTGGATCGGTCTGTAGACCGATCCAGAGCTTGGTTTTTGCCCAAACCAAGTTCCACGCCTTCCAAACCAATATCCGGTCAACTTTGACCTATTGGTATCTCATGCTTAGCATCTGGTCACTCCCTTGACCTGCTAAGACTCACCACCAAGTGTCCGGTCAATCCCTTTGACCCACTTGGACTTTTCTCTTCGTGTCAAGTATCCGGTCACTCCCTTGACCTACTTGACCCTCTCAACACCAGATGTCCGATCACCCTTGATCCATCTGGATTTTCCCTTGCCCGGCTTCACTCACCAGGACTTTCACCTAGCTTCACTTACTAGGATTTTCACCTGCCTTCACTCACCAGGACTTTCCAACTGCCTGGCTTCACTCACCAGGACTTTCCCATTGCCTGGCTTCACTCACCGGGACTTTTCCCACTGCCTGGCTTCACTCACCAGGACTTTCACTTTCACATCCGGTCCAGAGAACGAGCTACCGAGCCCTCTCCGACTTCCATCCGGTCCAGAGAACGAGCTCCCGAGCCCTCTCTGACCTCAGTCCGGAGAACGAGCTACCGAGCCCTCTCTGACTTCCATCCGGTCCAGAGAACGAGCTACCGAGCCCTCTCCGACTTCCCATGCCAAGTTTCCATACTTGGACTTCTCCGTGCCAAGTCTCCATACTTGGACTTTTCCCGTGCCAAACTCCCTGCTTGGACTTTTCCGAGTCAGGTCAACTCACCTCGGGTCAACCAGGTCAACCTTGACCAAGGTTGCACTAACAATCTTCCATCAACATACAACTCTTCTGTTTTCGTCAAACATCAAAATACAACTCGAGTCAGGTCAACTCGAGTCGGGTCAACCAGGTCAACCTTGACCTAAGGTTGCACCAACAGGTACAATATTGACCTCGAACAAAGAAAGTAGGGGCTCCTATGTTCGGATCAAGAGGACCAAACGCCAGGCAGGAAGTCCTAGTAGGTCGGGTGGACCGAGGGGCAGGAAAACCTGGTGGGTCGAGGATCGGACGTGGGAAGCATATGGTCCTTTGTTTGAGGGGGGGGATTGTTGGGGTTGCAAGGTTGCAAACATAGTCCCATATTGGAACACATGGGAAAGATCATGGGTTTATAAGAGAAAAGATATCTCCATTTGAATGAGGCCTTTTGGGGAGAGCCCAAGAGCAAAACCATGAGGGCTTAGGCCCAAAGTGGACAATATCATGCAATTGTGGAGATATCTAAATTCTTTTCGATCCTACAAATTGGTCATCTAAATTTTTATTAAAAAATTGATAAAAATATCTCTTCGGCCACTCTTATATGTCTCCATTATTACTAATACCTTATTGTATTCATTTTTAATACATCTTATTTGGATAATATCTCTTGTATTCCTCTCTCTCACTTTAGCTATTCTATAAATATCTTTTCTAATTTTTGATATAAACATTCAAAAGTTTTATTTTTTGCTTCGTTCACTGATTTTTTAAGTCTCTTTCTTGATTAAGTTTTCCTCATTCTTACAAATATATAAATTCCATATATAGGTTGTTCGTTTTTGTTTTAATTTCTCTTATACTTTTTCATTCCACCACTAAGATTTCTTGTTTTGGTGGTGCATGCTCCTTTCACGCACCAAGTACACTCTCAACTGTTATTTTCAACTTTTGATATCATCTTATCTCATGTTATATTAGAATTATCGTATATTTCACCTAATGCTTGTACTCTTTTCTTCTCCTTAGATATATTTTACTTTATATCCTTTAACGTCCACCACTTATTTCTAGAAGTCGTGTATGTTTTTTTTTTTCTATTGATACTATGATTGAGGTATATATCCAATACTACTAACCTTTATTAGATAGTTAAGCTTTCTCCAAAGATGACATTGCAATTTTAATAAAATTTTCTATTCCTTTTCCTAGCCATAAGAAATTTAACTTGTGATTTATTATTCTCACTTTTGAATATGACCAAATGTTCTTCTCTTTTCACTACTACAAACTAAGGCTAAGAAATCACTCATAAAGTGTTGTTTTTGGTCATATAAATGTTGCATTATGCCTAAGGTAATACTTTTCATTCTATCTTATCAAGTCCTGTCATGTTAGATATAATGCAACGCTTTTGTCATTTTATGCAACACTTTCTTGAACTTTCGTGATATATAGCAAAGGCAATACTTCTCTATATGCAACACTCTTTTCTTCCAACGACAACACTTATTTTTTTGTTACTCTTAAGCAATTTTAACACTTTTTACTATTAATAGTGATCCTGTCCGAGCACTGAGTCGATGGACGTTGGGGATGTGGTGCTCTCCGCTGTCTTCGGCTGGTGATGTGGATCTCTGGCGGACCTGCAAAGAAGCCGAGCCGGGAGGGGTTTCCCGGCGACGACCCTCCGATGCTCAAGTCAGGCAGCGAAGAAGAAGAAGAACAAGACATCGTTACTGTGGCTACAGTGATGAGAATTACATACCTCCGTCGTAGTCTGGGGGTCCTTATATAGGACCCCTGGGAGGCGCGAGCACGCTTCTCGATGCACGCATGCTTCCCCAAATATACCTCAGTAGGGTTGTGTCAGAAAAGCATGTCTGACGTCATTCCGCAATTGTCTGAGCATATCCCGGATGTGATGGTGGAAGCTTCCACCATACGATTCTCTGTCCGCTCCGACTGCCGACTATGCTGTTTGTCGGTGGCAGGTGTCTCGAGGACGAAATTATCAGTTGTCCTTTTTGTCTCCTAGCGCTCTTACCTGTTCTCGGGCCGAGCGGACCAGCCGCTCGGCGCTCATGGCCTCCGGGAAGCTCTGCTCATGTGCTCGGATAGAATTGCGCCTTATTATCCTGCGGCTCGGTCGAGCAACCTGTCCACCCGGCCCAGAGACTCTTTTACCTTGAGCATCGGAAACCCGACCCCTGGTCGGGATGTCTTTCGTCCGGCCTGGGAGACCCATGGCCGGCTGTTTGGTCGGGCGGATGCTTGGTTGGCCCACCAGTCCACTCGGCGTGACCTCTATCCGCTCGGCCCGACCTTGGGGTTGACCCTCTTGACCATTAGCCTCCACGTGTCGTTGACCTCCCGCCAACGAGGGCCCCCCGTCCTTACCACTGGATCAAATAGCAACACTTTTTATAATTTTTTAAACCCAATAATGGAACACTTTTTTCATTAAATGCATCACTTTTTATTAAAATTTTCTCCTCTTAAACACATCACTTATTGATACATATGCAACACTTATATTTGCGTTTTATTTTTAAAATGTAACACTTTTACCCATTAATAGCAACACTTATTTTTACACCAATATATTATTGATAATGCAATTTTATTATCCATTCAAACACATTTGTACAAAATAGATTATTCAAAATATAATCATTGTATTGCAAAAGTTATACCACACTATATTCTGCTTAAGAATTTTACAAAAACCTAACAACTGACTGTTGGTGCAATATTCCCTAGGTCAAGGTTGACATGATTAACTGAACTTGAATCGGGTCAAGCTCAAGTCTTGATGTTTGGGTTTTGATGTTTGACAATACATGGAGACAAGACATGGAGATTGCAGGTGCAATTGTTCAAGTGGTTAGATTGTAAAGGAGAGTCAAGTAGGTCAAGGTTGACTGGATACTTGACTGGAAAGTCCTAGTGAGTGAAGCTAGGTGAAAGTCCTGGTGAGTGAAGCCGGGCAGCTGGAAAATCCTGGTGAGTGAAGCCAGGTGAAAGACCTAGTGAGTGAAGCTAGGCAGTATGGAAAGTCCTGGTGAGTGAAGTCAGGCAAATGAGAAGTCCTAGTGAATAAAGCTAAGCAGAAGGAAAGTCCTAGTGAGTGAAGCTAATCTGAAGGAAAGTCCTAGTGAGTGAAACTAGGCAGAAGGAAAGTCCTGGTGAGTGAAGTCAGGCACAGGAAATCCAGATGGATCAAGTTTGATCAGACATCTGGTGTTGGGAAACCCAAGTAGGTCAAAGGGATTGACCGGATACTTGGCACGGGAAATCCAGGTGGATCAAGGTTGATCGGACACCTGGTGAAAATAAGTCCAAGTGGGTCAAGGATGACCGGACACTTGGCACGAGGAGAAAAGTCCAAGTGGGTCAAAGGGATTGACTGAACACTTGTTGAGGGAGTCCTAGCAGGTCAAGGGTGACCTGATGCTAGGTATGATGTACCAACAGGTCATGGTTGACCGGATGTTGGTTTAGGGGACTTTGGACTTATATTTGGGCAATAACAAGGGCTGAGCCAATCGATCGGCTGATCGATTGGGAGAGTCCCCGCGACAAGACTCCTCCCAATCGATCAGTGGATCGATTGGGGAGAAGTGTCGCGCGAACAGAAAGCCTCCCAATCGATCAGCTGATCGATTGAGAGCCTCCAATCGATCAGCCGATCGATTGGGAAGTGCGATTCGCACGATAAACCCTGGATCGATCAGCCGATCGATCTAGGCAATTCCCGAGAGCACAGAGGCGCTCTGGATCGATCAACCGATCAATCCAAAGCCTCCCCGATCGATTGGGAGCAATCCAATCGATCGGGATCTGACCATTGGCGCAGGATATAGCTGTTTGCGAGCGCTTCTCTCGGGAGAACTTCCACGGCTTTCATCTCCGATCCTCACAGCGAATCCAACCACTTCTCCATAGTTCTCACGCCAGTTCTTGAAGGTTCTTGGAGGCTTGTGCTGGTGCACGTCCAAGTCAAGAGGCGAGGAAGAAGTTAGGGTTAGGGTTTCGTGTGCAAACTTGTAAGCTTTTTCTTGTATCTTGTTTTCCCTTTCCTTCTTCTTGTACTGAGAGCTGGTAAGGCTTCTTCGCCTTCAGTAGTTACCGTAAAGGAGGGTTTTTATTAGTGAGGGTGCGTGAGTGTATGGATCCTTGGATTAGTCACCTCCTGTGAGGTGGATACCAAGTAAATCCTCGAGTTAGCGTTGTTGTATTTATGTTCTTGTATTTTTCGCTGCACATCATCGCAAGAAGCAAGCAACGACGAGCACGAGATCGCGCCGAGCTATTCACCCCCTCTAGCTACATATTTGGTCCCAACACTGACATCTAACAATATATAGCCAACTAAAGCACTATACAAAAGCCATCAATTAATACCTTCATGAATCCCAAAAAAAAGGCAACTACATATTTATAAAAAGCCAACAAATGGCAATGTGTGGTCGACTTCATTAATCCCCCAAAAGGCATTTGTCCATACATTGAACGTGCCCACCAAAAAAGACATCTAAATTTTTCCTGCTAGCATGAAAACTAAAAACAACACAACACACATTAATCAGTAAAGTTACACAACATAAAGAATATATAAAGAAATAATTCAGTTCTGCCAATGAAAATAAATATACTTGTTCAGTTTCAAGAAAGATCTTTAATCAGTAAAGCTACACAACATATTTACACATGCAGATCAGTTCTAGTCATTAGTTGAATCTTGAAAAAGAAAATGGGAGAACCACATAAATAAATTGATAAATATGGTTACCAGTTTAATCTTGAGAAGAAATTATTGAAACAAAAACAAATCAAAAACCCATAGATAAGTTTGGTTAACCATCCACACCTATAGAAGAGACTACACATAAATAATAAAATCATCCGAAGTGTCTTTAGCTACAAGTCCATTAAGAGGCTAGAAAGATAAGCAAATCATTATTAAACTGGACATTAATATTGCACATATTAAAACCAAGAACAGACTATTAAGAATTTTTTTTAAAAAAAATCAACAACTCAAGACTATAAGAACAGGAAAAGCCTTTTAACTAAATAACGAAAGGGAGAACTTACATGGAGCTCAACCTAGAAAAAAAAAGTTCTTCAGTACTTCAAAAGCTGTCAAGGCATGACACTTTTCAAATTTTGAGTTTACCATTCCTACAAGTCATTTGAAATTTATCAGCCTTATGCAAAAGTAGGAATCTCCAAAAGTACTGGCAAGTTAATTATTGCCAAAACCATATAAATTTGCAAGCACGAGCAGGGGAGGAGGAGCATGCCTATGCTACTAAAGTTTCAACAGTGGAATCAGATCACAAACTCTTTGCTTGCCTCAAAAAATGTGGAAGATTAAGCAAAAAAAAGTGAGAACTAAGGAAAAACCTGACAAACATATTGACATGTTCACCAAATAAACTAGAATAGTTTCGATGTTGGTGCTTGTTTATGATAAGAAATAGTGGGCAAAAGAATGGGTTTTTTGAAAGTTTCCTTGCTTGAAACATGCAGAAGGCATGATGTAGTTAGTTTACCTCTTTTGGATGTACTATGGACATAGAAAAATATAAATAAATAAATTTTGACAAGGAAACATCAATAAAAGTGCATGCACAAACCATCAATGAGTACCTTAAGAAACAATGACCCAATATCAATTAAACAAAAATATACGTACATAAAATATTTGAGATCATCAAGATAAGATAAAAAGTTAAATTGCTAAAACTGACGATACCTTCAAGATATAAATATTCCGAGTGGGCAACACCTACATAAAAGATGTGAGATCATCAAGATACATACATGGATGATAATTGAATTAAATCAAGAAAGGAAAAAAAAACAAATGGAAACTGAATTACTTCCAAAATTCCACCACCATGAAACTTAAGGGAATGTTGTGATAGTAACCGTCCATTTATCAATGTCTGAATGAACCAGTTATGCTAAGATTCCCTGGCATATTACTTGATGTAAATCTGAGTATGTGATAAGTTTAATTATTTACATGTTTCCTGATAATGAGAAAAAAAGGATCAATGCAGGGTGACACTTGACTAAGGTACTTTAGAAAATTATTATTGGGAATACAATGCATCTTATGAAGTAAGTGGCAGGGCAATTAACAATTGATGAACTTTTAGGGGGGGGGACAGATCAATAGCACACGCATTATCTAAAATTGATAGCTAACTTAGTTTATATAGAAAAAGGCAGATGCTCATGAGTCATACCTACATTGATGGCGGTCTCAACTGAGTCTTCAAGTCTTGAACAGTAGACTAGAACATAACCAAATGACCAAACTCAATAATCTCGGATAACGAGGTTAGGTGCAAATAACTTACAAAAAATTAAACAGTATTTAAAACATACAAAACATTTTTTGAACCCAAAATAATTAAATGCATTGTATATCAAAGTTGTTGATGGATTTGATTCTTGATTCGTAAAACATTTTGAAACTCTAATATGACCCTAATCTTGGTAGAAACACTAATGCAAGGGTGCAATGTTATCCAATCTAATCCACCAATTCGAGATAAATACAATTAACATTGGTCAAATTAAATTGCCCGAGTTAATCCAATTGCATTGACCTATAAACATGAATTAATCAATCTAAACAATCAATCAATTAACCTCAATTTCATTCACAGCCGTTACCTTCCATTTCAAATCTCAATCCTTAAGGTTAGCACCCCCAATTAGCTTGTTAATCAAATAAATACTTAGTTGATCCAACAATGATGCAAATGAATGTTCAGATTCATGTTAACAAATTGAGCAAATTTGATCTAATCCCAAATTTACCTTCATCGATAGTAAAACAACGATTCTTTCTCCGATGGTAGCTCCAGCGTTCAGGCGGAAAACCCTACAACTGGCCGGAGTATCAACGGAGATGGCCCAAACTGTGGAATGGTTGGGGTGACTACGAAGAGGATTATAGCTGTAGGTGGCCGACCATGGACTAGTGTTGTAGTCGTATAAATAGGAGAAGGGGCATCTACTCCGCTGGAACAATGGCGACGGTGAGCGTCGAGATCTGCTCGCGGTGGCGAGATAGAAGCGAGCACGACAATGTTTCGTGCTCGTGGTGGTTACGATTGCAGAGACGCTTGGACGAGAGGGGCAGCAGATCTGCGAGAGAGAGTGGTTGGCTCCGGTAGATTGGGAGGCTAGGGTATGGAGTGAAGTGGAAGAGATAGGGTGGCGACGGTTCTCACTCGGCCGACGACGAGAGGGCGATGCGAGAGGGAGGCGGTGGCGATTAATCGGGGAAAGAGGAAGAGGAATGGGGGAAATGGAAAGAAATCGGGAGGGGAGAAATCAAACTTAGGGTTTTGATTATAACTTATGTATTTCTATTACAATACTTCTAAAAAGTTTGCTTTTTTATAATAACAAGTGCAACACTTCTAAAAAATGTGTTGCATTTTAATTATAATGCAACGCTTATTTGAAAGTATTGCATGTTTTTTCTAAAATTTGATATATGACAATACTTATTGAAGTGTTGCTCCCAAAGTAATACCTTAGGTTCATTTTGTAGTAGTTTTTCTTAAAAAGTATATTAGCTAGTATAAGATCATATGCTATCACAAAATTCAATATAATTTTCCCTTTTTATTTCTTGTTCCAAACTCATAACCTATGCACCCTCTTATATTTCCATTTTTTACTCCGACATAAACAGGGTCGTCCTAGACTTTAAAAGACCTGGTGCAAAAAAAAAAAACCCCCTCCTTTAATTCAAGTATGAAAATTTCATTTAAATCGAAGGGTTTAAATGTGTGCACTACTGTATAGTATCTGGGGGAGGGCGGTGACGCGATGATGTGACAACGGCGATGTGACGATGCGACAACGGTGACGCGATGATGCGACAATGATGACGCTATATGATGGCTATCGGTGTGGGCGAAGAGTTTGAGGATGAACAAAAGTGGATTCCGGAAGATTAGGATTTATGGTAGAAATAAAAAAAGACTCGTCTACTCTCGTGCATATTTTTCTCTTTTTTGGGGGCACCTTTATAAAAAAAAAATCATAATATTTTAAAATTTATAATTACATCTTTTAAATTTTTTTCTAATGAATATATTTTATTAACTTTTACTAAAAATATATATATATATATATATTTTTTAAAAATAGGATCCGCCAAAGGTGGGGCCCTGTGCTTTAGCCCCACCTTGAAAACCCCTATGTCGGCTCGGGTAAGAAATATATGCTATGAGAACTCTTGCCTATTTAACATCACATCCAAATTCTCATGAAGATATAGTGGTCCTTGTCGATACGTTACAGTCGGACCCTATAACGCTATCTCTTGTATATTTGATACTACACCTGAGGTATAGAGAAATAGTAGTCCCTGCTGAGATATTACAATTAGATCTTACAATGTCTTCCTTTTGAAGAATAATCTATTATTAGCAGAATAAATTAATTTATTAAACATTTACTTTAGTTTAATGCGGGTTAACAACATAATCTAATATAACTCTCGGTAATTTATCATGGACAGAGTTATATTATATTTGTTACTTTGAGGAAATAAAATTTGATTTAAGAAAAATAATTTTCTGGAGAAAAATCAATAATTCATTCCTTAACACAATATTTGATGAATATGTAATTTCTAAAAATGTAGCTTTCAATTGATTTACTCTAACAAAAAAACATCTATAAAAATGTTTTAAAATAATCTATTTAGATTATTTTTCAAACTAAATTATTTTTAAATCTATTAAATAAAGACTCAATGTCAATTGAGTAACCTTTTATAAAAACAAAACAGCTTTGCTTCTTATTTATTATGTTTATATTTTCCATTTTTATAAAAACATTAAATGAATGTGTTCTTTTCAAAGCTTAATTTATCAATATAGTCCAATCTTTTGGAGTATTTGTTTTTGTTTTTTTTTTCAAATTCAATATAACTTTTAAATTTTATCAAATTTAATAAATGCATTTGTTTTATATTAAATATGATAGCCATCAAGTATTCAATCTAACACTATAATTTTTGCTAGGGATCATATTGTTCAAGCTTTCGAACTTAAAATAAACTAAACGGTGTTCACTCGGTTTCTTTTTCTCGGTTTAAAAAGAAACAACAAAATTAAATTACTTCCAATGAATGAAAAGACATTCAAATTTTGCAGTATAATTTCTCTTTAAAGTGCACGCGTACTGTTTCATTACAAATTAAACTAATATAAAATTTATCATTAAAATCAAATAAATTAAACTAATATAAAATTAATTAATTTAATAATTATCGAATTAATGGAACTTTTTATCAACACTCAATTGCTATGTCAACAATCGATTGCGCCCGTCGATTCCTACATTTATTATGCTTGACTTATGGATCACCAGTATCATCAGTCGATGACTACTGTACTGACACTGCTATTTAATCAATTTAATTAAAATTTGAATTTTTTAACTAAGACAGAATCGAATAAGGGAAATTTAATTAAATATTTTCTTACTTCAACTCCCTAATAGACACCCATGTATCTAATTGTTCTCATTTTTTTAAGTATAAAAAATTTAAAATGTGATATAATTTTTTTTAAATTCAGTATCATTTAATTAGAATTTAGCATATTTTCTATAAATTGGATTACTTTGATAGATCAAGAATCGATCAACAATCAATCGGTTTGTTGTGAAGAAATATAAAGTATAAAAAGTCTAAAATGATGTATACTTTCTCTTAAATTCAACCTCATTTAACTAGAATCAAGTATATTTTATTAATTAAGAATCGATTGTCAATCAATCGATCTACTGTGAGGAAACAGAAGGTAAAAAAAAAAGTCTAAAATGATATATAATTTCTCTTAAATTCAGCATTATTTAATTAGAATCGAGTATATTTTCTATTCAATTAAACACGACTCAGTGAGATAAAAAATATACTAAATTCTAGTTAAATAGTACTAAATTTAGAAAGAATGATACCTTATTTTAGACTTTTTTATTTAAAAAGGAGAGATTTTAACTTTCAAAGTCGACGAATTCGATGGTCATGGTCATCAATAGTTTAGGATAGAAGGCGTCACTGAAAATTTGGAGGGAAAGAATGAGTATTAGTATGTTTTAATTAAAATGACAGACAATGAGATAAATTGGTGTTCATTGTGAAGCTAAAGCAAACAAATATATTTGATCAAGGAGCATAAATAATTATTTTTGAGGTTCAAATTTCGATAAAATCAAGATAAATACCTCTTTTACGTGTTAGTCATTATTCCAAACACTAATGGCAGCTCATAATTTACCTCCTCCGTATTAATATTGGGACGGATTGACAAGGACAAACGTATTTATCTTTTGCCACCATTATATATATATATATATATATATATATATATATATATATATATATATATATATATATAAACTGAACTTTCATATTAGCTGAATTGAATTTTCAAAATAAATAAATTTCATGGATCATTTTGATTTAACTGAGATTTTGATGACTGTGTTGGCAACAAGAACATCTACACCATCAGCTGTCCTAACTCATCCTCTATTTAAGAAAGCAAAAGGAAACATTTTTTTTTGTAAGAAGATTCAGAAGAAATCTCCACGGAGTGCACAGTACTCTGATTCCACACTGCCATCAGAAGCCTGAGAAAATTGCCCAGATTGAGCAGCAGCAGCACCACCACCACCATCACCACCACCATTGTTGCTGCAGCAGAGCATGAAACTGAGAAAAGGTATGAGCTCTGAGAGGCCTCTCTGGTGGCCCCAGTCAAGGATTTGGAAGGGCCATGAAATCACCAAGAAGGTGAAAGAAAGAAGATGAGATGCCATGCCATGGAGAAAAAAAGATGCTGCTGATAGACAGACATCTATGAAAGCGAAGCTAGCAGCTGGTGTCTTAATGGAGGCCACATGCTCACCTCTCTTTATGCGATAATGATGATGATGATGATACAGTCAACCACAATGCACAAGATGGTGGGCTCCTCCATTGCCACTTGAAGTAAAAGCACAAGAACGACTGAATCCAAAGAAAGAAAGAGAAGAAAAACAACTCAATCAATGAATCACTGTTCTCATGAAAAGGACAGAAGTGAGTGTGGGGATCAGTGATGCAGAGTATAATTTAATGAGTGCAAATTCCAGCACTCAGACATGGACCCAATCACATGGGAAAGGACTGAAGAAACATACTTTGTGGTCCAGCTCCACATGCCAATGGCTAAAGATAAGGCAGAGGAGCTAAACCTGAAGAATAATATGGTTGTAATTTTGATACTCATTAACAGGAGACAACAATTAGATTCTGCAAAACTAGTAGAAGGGATTATGCATCAATACTATGAGACGGAAATCATATGATACAATTATTAGACACGCATAAATTAAGTAAATTTAAGAGCTACTTGAGTTGAGCACTTAGGGCGGCATGAATGTGTGATAAAAAAAGATTGACAACTGTTTTTCTTTCAGTATTTGAGCGATCCGACGGATGCGATTCTGGTGGTGGTGGAGCTGAGGTTCCTTGAATCCTGGTGCTTTATGTAGTCGTCGCAGCTATTGTTCGAAACCCTTTTGGTGGGGGTGGAGTTGAGGAAATTGGTAGTTTGTTTTCCCATCTGCTGCACTTCCTGAGGTGAAAGGATCTGTATGCACGATACGTTGCTCATGAACTCACTGATGGATGCACAAGTATAGTCAGAGGATTTTATAGAAATGGATGAACTCGTGAAAGAAAGTCAAC
This sequence comes from Zingiber officinale, assembly GCF_018446385.1. Lineage (NCBI taxonomy): Eukaryota > Viridiplantae > Streptophyta > Magnoliopsida > Zingiberales > Zingiberaceae > Zingiber > Zingiber officinale. The sequence goes on along the minus strand of NC_055986.1, from coordinate 38,864,471 downwards.
AATGATTAGAAAATTGCCATATGAAAAAGTAACCACAAAATTGTAGAGAACTTACTGCCAAGGATCATCGCCGACAAGAAGAATGTCATCCTCCCTGTCGACAAATACAAGCTGCCAGCCTGATCTCAAAGGGTCTTCCAACTGGCCTTCAAGGCCAAATAAACATTCCAGCTCCCTACGGAGCTCGTGGTAGCTGCTAAATCTGGTAATGTCTAGCGATCTTCCATAGGATCCTGATTTACAAATCTGCACCGGTAAATCAAACTAATCAGTTTATGAGCATGTTTGAACTAAATAGTTAATGACCTTTCATTCTATGTAAGCACGTAGTATTAATCAAAGTATCAAACAATTGGTAAGTCATAAACTATTTAACAATCAATTGGATGTAGCAGACCTTTCTCATTCTCATTTACAAGGAGATAAATTTACTAACCAATGTATTGATCATTGAAATTGAAACTCTGTGACTGACATGAATGCAATCCAGTCTTTAACAACTAAGAAATACAAATTAGTATTTTGGTTTTCAACTTTTTATCTAAAATCCAGCTGTAGAACATTGTAATAACACTGAACATTTGAAATCCACTTTTTTAAAAGAGAGCTTTAGAACATCAAACTACAAAACGCAGAGCAAGGCGACATTAATTTCATAGAATGATAGGTTACTGACCTTTACAAAGGTTCCACCTTTTGCATTGATTGGATCTGTATTTTCAGGAGATGGCAAATATCCAGGTTCATCTCCATGTGAACCAGACAATGAATGATTCAGTGAAAAATCATAATGCATGTTCAATGAATCAGTCCCAGTGCTAGTATTACTTGGGGCTGTCATACCATTCTGCACCAAAAGTGATGAGGAATCGATGTTAACACCAAACAAGTGATGGCTCTGGGTCTCAACGTTACCATCTTGATCCACCATGCACTCCCTTCCAGGAAATGGTGGCAATGCAACAGAATGCTGAGAAAGGCTATTTTGTGTCACACCTAATTGTTCTACCTGAGGCATGACAGATTGATCTCCAGCAGGGAGCGGTAGCATTGATTCGACTGCTAATCTCTTCGATGACCATTGAGTAGGCCTAGAACTTATTATCTGGTTGCTTCTCGCCCATGCAAGTAGATTCGATGCTGCTTCAGGAGATAATTGTTGCAAAATATTATGCAATGGGGAGACAGTAGAGGTTGGGACGCTGCTACAATTCGAGTCGGTAAAGTTCTGAGTCTGCAAAAATGGAGAAACATTTTGCAGTGCTGCAGATGGAGACTGCAACTCATTCATTAGTTGAGGAAAGGAAGGTACACCATTAGAATTCTGCTCATGATTAGGTAACAATTTCTTCTGTTGCAGTTGATGATGTAAAGTTTGCTGCTGCTCTGGGATTTGTTGCTGCAGAATTTCTTGTGGTTGCTGCTGCTCGCCAAGAGAGTATACTTGTGGCAGCTGATGCTGAAAATACTCAGATTGAGACTGACCTAGCACCGGGTTTATCTGAATATTTTGATGGAAGGTTTGATGAAGTTGTGGTTGTCCAGTCTGTAGAACCTGACTGGCTAGTATCGGGGATGATCTGCTAGTACTGTTTGGAGTTTGCTGGAAGTGCAGCATCTGAGGTGGCGGATGCTTTGTAGTGTCCATGCTCCTAGTTTCGTGAAGTGCCGCTGCAGCCGCTGTCTGGTACATGTCAGATTGCAGACCAAGCATTTGAGTATCAAACCGTGGCTGCATTTGCATCCATGGTGTAACACCCATACCCTGAAAGTTCAGTGACTGAAATGCAGGACTTCCTGCATGTCAGAGGCACATTAGAGATGAATTCAGACTGATACCATCCTCTTTTCCACTTAATTATCGAAATATTAGTGAGTGGAATGACAATCTCTTCATAAAGGATATAACATTAGCAATTGTACCTGGAAGTGAGGGCAATCCGGTTGGCCATGGACGCTTAAGCCTAAAGGGAAAGGGAGGCGGATACATTGGAAAAGTTGTCAGAGGCTCAATTTCCCAGAGTGAAACCCTTGGCTGCCTCTGACCAGCAGTTGATTCATCCCAGCCAACCTGGATTAATGAAACCCAGATGGCATAAGCAGGATGATTAGAGTTGTTCGTATCTTCAAGAAATTGGTTTCAAAAAGAATTTCTATGCAGAAAGAAATTACCCAGAATTTTCCTTAGGCAAAGTAAATCTGATTATTGTGTAAATTTTTACCTTAACAGATCGCCAGTGTGAATTTGGCCAATTGACAGGATCAAGATCACTAATTCCTGTAATTGTGCCCATGTATCTGTTAAATTAAAGAAGTAACCATCTTAAGTCATGAAAGAGAACAATAAGAAAATTATAAACAACGAAGCATCAACATGATCATGGAAGTGCAGAGGAAATGCTCGACAAACAAATCACTAAAATAGAGGCTGCATATGAAGCTACCTTCGAACGCTTGACTCTTCTGTCTCAAAAAGCATCCGGAAACGCATACCCACAGAAATACGGGTGTGATAAACTGCTTTAACATACTTAGCAAGTGGAATGACAAATTCAGAAGGGCTTGCCCTGAAAAAGATAAAAATTTCTGATTAATCAAATGACCAGAAAAGATAGATCTTTAAGATATGTCTTATTCACCTTGGATTATAGAATATAGTAAATCTACTGTTTGTGGCAGCAGCATGAGCAGCTGCGGCAAGAAGTCCTATGTGCATGCTGTCACTAGACAAAACAGATGAGGGCAAAACTGTTTGTGGTCTATTAGCACGCCGAATTCCCAGAAGTAACTGATTGTTGTCATTCCTATTATATCAGGGGCGGGAAAAATTCAATATTTATAATTTTTTTTAAAAAAATCTGTTAACAATGCACAAATTGTTAATTGGAGAAGCACCATGTGAAAAGAACAGAATCCCCTGCAACAAGTCTCTTTGCACTCACAAAGACACTCCATCCTGTTGTAAGAAGATGTCTCTTTGGCTGACCTGCATCAGAACCATGACCATACCCTCGGTTGAAGATTTTATATCACATGCTAGACCTGACTAGAAATGTTAAACTACCACAGCAAGAACATTGAAAGTTCTGTGAGATGGCATAACTCAAACTCATAATGGCATGTTCTACCAAATAGTAAATCCAACCTCGGCACCTATGAATATCTTATTGACTATCACGCATCAGCACCATCAAGAAATGCAAATAGAGGCAAGACATTCACATACCTCGGAATATGTGGCGGAACTTCCACTCATTACCATGGAGATCCCTTGCAATCAACTCTTGACAAGGAGGCTGCTGTGAAAAGTCCTACAACAGTAATATAGTTTAATTAGGATGGGATATAGAGCCTTGAACAGAGTTCAATCAAGGGACAAGTTCCATGTGGTAGTCTTCAAATAGTTGGGACTAAAAAGGCTTGTTGGTGAAGAGGAGGATCATGATATATACTAGTCAACTACAGATCAGCGAGAAAATGCCATTGATTTTTGTCGATTAAATGGCAATTCAAACTTCTGCTAGCAAGCTAGATTTACCAATGGAGGAAACACTTTTTCTGCTGCTCGACGAGGAACAGAGAATCCACCATGTGTACTGGTGTCACTTGCGGTTAGCGTCTTACAGAAGTAATTAGTTGGCTGTTTGCTCGGAGTACCCAATTCAGCAGGTAGATAGGGATCTTTTTGCTCTTGCTACAGAACAAATTTAAATGTTGCAATGAGAATCAAAGGATGTCGCAGCAAAATAAGGCATTGAGAGCACAGATAAAGTGATTACTGGATTTAATGGTTGCAATGTCATCTGGGCATAAACTTCATCTGTCTCTTTGTCTGCCTGTAGAAAATGCACACTGATGAGTATGTAAATGATCGTGAAATTAAGAGAGAGAATTAAAAATATCTGAGTGAAACTTACATGCATAGTAACATTATGAAGCTGACAAACCAACTGAGGTGGCAAACTTTGGTAGCTAGGAAGGGAGTCAATTTCCTTATTGGTAGATGCAGCTACCTGATGAGATAACCAGATTAAACAGCATGCCAAGAAAAACAAAGAATGGCCTTATCCAAACAATCCGAGCTAAATAATCAAATACAAGCAAGAAAAAAGATTCACAGGGATAATTGTTACACTGCTGACTGCCAACTGTTTAAAACAACTGGGAAATGAGTAAAACTGCTTACCTGTTCACTGTGGCCTTGTGGGAAATAGACTACACGACTTCCAACAAGAGGCAATGAAACTAGTGGTCCGGCACAAGCATGCCATAACTCTGAATTCAAGCAAATTTGTTCTTCTGTGTCTTGAACTACATGATTAACACATTATACAGTTAAAATGAAGAAATTATATATAAATGATGGGAGAATCATCATTGCCATCAAAATGTAGTGGTTGAGTCACTGTGAAGGTTGGAAGAAGCAAAACTACTGTTTACATACACTAAATGGCTCATGGTTTTCCAAATTTTCAAAGCTGCATACAAAAATAATGGAATTATGTCTAAGTCTTAACTTAATTAGTAGTCAATATCCTTTTCTTTTTCTTTTTTCTTTTTTCTTTTTGTTGATGAAAACACATATTTGTCAAATGTCACTTCCAAACAGATGGATTTAGGAATAATATTGTTTTGCAAAAATGACTACAGTTTGGGATCTTGAAAAGCCACATTTAACAAAGTCTTCTGGGAGGAGAAAGATTTATTAAAATTACAAACTGCATTATTACTTTATTAATCCTTCTAATAAACCACACATTGACCCAGCAGTGTTAACTAGCACAGTTAGCAATGCTCAATGAGATTCATTTACATTGAAGGATTAATAGCAAAAAATTAGAAGGGGAACTTAGATCACTAATGATGAAAATTTATTATAATCATTGATTAAGTACAACAAAAATGCATATATATCTTGATACGGTGAACATTTTAAGCTAATCAACAAAAATGCAATAGAACTCACCATCTTGCTGCTGATTTCCAAGACCTGATGGTGAGAGTTTCATCTTCTTATTTAATGGAGAGACTGCAACGACTGGAACCAAAAAATTGCAACTCTAGTCCTGAAGTTCCACAAAAAACATTTTTGAGAAAAGGAACTTGAATAGCAAGAATTTCCTTTCTCTTTCACACAACAAAGTATCTCTATGATTATGTTCAACTCTGCAAAACATTATCACTATCATTCTTTCATCATCACCAAATGTTTTTAATTGACATGGAATCTACCGATCTGAGACTATATGGAAAAGAAACAAATCAAAATAGAATAACAAGTTCAATCTTCTGGAGAGAGGAAATGAGAAAAATTTTCCAAAGCCGATCCAAGTTCCAAAAAAGTTATAATTCAACATTTTTAGTCCAGCAATTTAACTATGTAAGCTCTCGCTAAAAAGATTTGCAATTTCTCAGCAAGAAACAGATTTTAACCCTTCTATTTAATTTTCAAGAGATCCTGCGCCTCTCGGTTCAACAAAGTTGCAAGCAAAAAATCATTCTTTATTGTCCAATCAACGTCAAAATAATTCGTCCAGGTTCTCAGACGACAGACGACAGAACAAGGTCAATGAACCATAAAACAAGCAAACGAAAAATCGCAGTAGCTAACTCAACCAAACAAACCAATTTGAACCCTACCAACGAAGAATTTGAGAACGAAAAGCATCAACAAGAAACCCAAAACCGAGCTTCAGAAAGGAAAGAAACTCTACAAAATCTCAAAAGCCAGCTAAGAATTCGAAGGGGGAGGGAGGACATCGGCAGAAAAGTACTAAATACAAGCCACCCCAGATCTCACCTCAGGAACTCCCTTCTCGGCCCGAACCAGCACCGACAGCTACCCAAGCACCAAAAGCAGCTCCTTTCGTTCACCAAACATCAACGTCCGCCCCGATCTCGGCCTCGGACTTCCCAAACAAGCTGACAGCTGAAACGAGAAGAACCTAGAGCGAGCTCCACCTCCCAAAAGGCTTCATCTTGAACCCCAGGTAGCTCAGCGCCCCGCCGCCGCGAACCAGCGCCGCGCTCCGGGATCTCAGGCGCAGGACGAACATTTAGGAAGCGAAAGCAGCATCCCGCGACAACAGATTCGTGAGCTCGGGAGGAGCAATTGAATGCCGACCCTCTCCTCGCTCCGATCGAGTGCGTGCTCCGAGGAGAGAGCTTGACGGCGCTTCGTTTGAGAAGAGAGTGTCCAAGTACGCCTTTTTATTTTCGAGCATCCATCAAAACTCTGCTTTTGTTTCCTCCTTTTTTTTTTTTTTTTTTTTTCGTAGTGTAATTTTAAGCAGAGAGAGAGAGAGAGAGAGAGAGAGAGAGAGAGATGAGGGGATATTTTATTTCGCCCCACACTTAATTACATTTTACAAATCACCCTTTATTCTACTACTCTGTTACCATTATTTTATAGCTCATTTATTAACATTTTACTCCTCCATTTTTAATAAGTAAATAAACAAGGTAGAAAATAAAATAAATTAAATTAAAAGGGATTTTTTATTTTTATATCAAAGAGTGTTTTATGCCTAATTTCTCTCTTTTAGCACTATTATAATATTTTTGATTAAAACATAATTAATATTGATCCGACAGTAAGAATGGGAGTCCCCATTTAGTAGAGTCAACGTCACGTGGAGGTCGAAAGGTAAAAGGCCAACCAGAAGCTTGGCCGAGCGGATAATGATGGTGACGACCGGCTGAAGCTTCCGAGCGGAAGCAATACACCCCGGCGGGAAGTCGGGGTTCCGACGCTCATGATGAACAGTATAGTAGTGCCGAGCGGATGGCCCGCTCGGCCGAAGGAATAAAGTATCAACACTGCGAACAGTCCAGAGCACATGACCAGGAATACCCCGAACGGACGTATACCTTAGTCCGGTCGGACGTGATGGGACTGCCGAGCGGCATGCCGCTCGGTGCGGAAACAGAAGGGCTAGAATGACAAGACAGAAGATTATGCTATCTCATCAGAAGATTATGCTGTCCCATCAGAGACGTGCTCGGACTGTAGCAATAAGGGGTCAGGCAAGCTCCTCTGACAAGCCCATACTGGGTATGGGCTGAGGACACGTGTGTGCCTCGGTGTATGTGCATCAGCCTCCTCAGAGCTCTATATAAGAGCCCGCAGACTTCGCCGGAGGTATGAAAACTCTGATCTTCGGAGCTATTTCATCGTCTTCTTCTTGCCTGACTTGAGCGTCGGAGGGTCGTCGCCGGGGACTCCTCCCCGGCCCGACTTCTGTGCAGGTTCGCCGGAGGTCTGTGCAGCTGGTCGGAGATAGAGGAGAGCGTCACGTGCCCAGCGTCCGTCGATTCAGCGACTCAGACAGGATCAAATTGGCGCCGTCTGTGGGAACGCGCCTGTATCCGAGCGGAATAGATGGACGAGGCTGGATGACCTCACACCGTGATGCTCTCCCAGGAGAGGCCCGACGCTCTAATTGAGGCAAGAGCAGCTAAGCTCGTGGAACAACAGAAACAGAAGGCTCAAGCTGAGCGGATAGCACAGCTGAGCGGACCGACCGGAGCAACAGGCGAAATGGGGGCAAAATGGGGGCCCGACCGGAATTCAAGCGGGAGCAACGCCTGCCCCGATATCGGTCCGACGAGGAAGACTTGATGAGTTTCGACAAGTATATATATTCTTCTCACTCCACGGGTATTCGGGAGTCAAGAAATTGGGTCAGATCCCCTGCTGGTCGGCAGGTCAGTTCTTCAATTATTTCTGTTGCTCATAAATTTGTAGTTTCTTGAGTAAAAACTCCCGTGCCGCTCGGCCGGAGTAAATAAACCGAGCCAAAGGCTCGATGGGAAGACCCCGTGCCGCTCGGCCGGGAGTAAATAAACCGAGCCCAAGGCTCGATGGGAAGCCTGTGCCGCTCGGCCGGGAGTGGATTAACCGAGCCCCAAGGCTCAATGGGAAAACCCCGTGCCGCTCGGCCGGGAGTGTATTAACCGAGCCCCGAGCTCGATGGGAAAACCCCGTGCCGCTCGGCCAGGGGTGTATTAGCCGATCCAAAGGCTCGATGGGAAAACCCCGTGCCGCTCGGCCGGGAGTGTATTAACCGAGCCCCAAGGCTCAATGGGAAAACCCCGTGCCGCTCGGCCGGGAGTGTATTAACCGAGCCACGAGCTCGATGGGAAAACCCCGTGCCGCTCGGCCGGGAGTGTATTAGCCGAGCCAAAGGCTCGATGGGAAGCCTGTGCCGCTCGGCCAGGATCATATTAACCGAGCCCCGAGCTCGATGGGAAAACCCTGTGCCGCTCGGCTGGGAGTGTATTAGCCGAGCCCAAGGCTCGATGGGAAAACCCCGTGCCGGGAGTGTATTAACCGAGCCCCGAGCTCGATGGGAAAACCCCGTGCCGCTCGGCCGGGAGTGTATTAGCCGAGCCAAAGGCTCGATGGGAAGCCTGTGCCGCTCGGCCAGGATCATATTAACCGAGCACCGAGCCCCGAGCTCGATGGGAAAACCCCGTGCCGCTCGGCCGGGAGTGTATTAGCCGAGCCAAAGGCTCGATGGGAAGCCTGTGCCGCTCGGCCGGAAGTGTATTAACCGAACCCCAAGGCTCGATGGGAAAACCCCGTGCCGCTCGGCCGGGAGTGTATTAACCGAGCCCCGAGCTCGATGGGAAAACCCCGTGCCGCTCGACCGGGGGTGTATTAGCCGAGCCAAAGGCTCGATGGGAAGCCCGTGCCGCTCGGCCGGGAGTATGTTAGCCGAGCCCTGAGCTCGATATGAAAACCCTGTGCCGCTCGGCCGGGAGTGTATTAGCCGAGCCAAAGGCTCGATGGAAAAACCCCGTGCCGCTCGGCCTGGAGTGTATTAGCCGAGCCCAAGGCTCGATGGGAAGACCCCGTGCCGCTCGGCCGAAGGTAAATTATTTGAGTCAAGCGCTCGACGATTAAGGCCCCGAGCTACTCAGCCGGAGGTATAGTATCTGAAGGCCCCGTGCCGCTCGACTGGAGGTAAATTATTTGAGCCAAGCGCTCGACGATTAAGGCTCCGTGCCGCTCGGCCGGAGGTAAATTATCTGAGCCAAGCGCTCGACGACGAAGGCCCCGAGCTGCTCAGCCGGAGGTATAGTATCTGAAGGCCCCGTGCCGCTAGACCGGAGGTAAATTATCCGAGCCAAGCGCTCGACGACGAAGGCCCCGAGCTGCTCAGCCGGAAGTATAGTATCTGAAGGCCCCGTGCCGCTCGGCCGGAGGTAAATTATTTGAGCCAAGCACTCGACGATTAAAGCCCCGTGCCGCTCGGCCGGAGGTAAATTATCCGAGCCAAGCGCTCGACGATGAAGGCCCCGAGCTGCTCAGCCGGAGGTATAGTATCTGAAGGCCCCGTGCCGCTCGGCCGGAGGTAAATTATCCGAGCCAAGCGCTCGACGACGAAGGCCCCGAGCTGCTCAGCCGGAGGTATAGTATCTGAAGGCCCCGTGCCGCTCGGCCGGAGGTAAATTATCCGAGCCAAGCGCTCGACGACGAAGGCCCCGAGCTACTCAACCGATTATCATCCGAGCCAAGCGCTCGGCGACGAAGGCCCCGAGCTGCTAAGCCGGAGGTATAGTATCTGAAGGCCCCGTGCCGCTCGGCCGAAGGTAAATTATCCGAGCCAAGTGCTCGACGAAGTCCCAAGGCATTCTGTGTTCATAGCCGAACGGTTGGTTATACGAAGGCCCCGAGCTGCTCAGCCGGAGGTATATTGTACGAGCCAAAGGCTCAATTCCGAAGACCCTGTGCCGTTCAGCCAGGTAAACGTTGTCCAAATTAGGCTTAAAAGCCCGACGAGCTCCGTCGTTAAAGATCGAGAGTCGCGCCGACCGGCTATAAATATCCGCGCCGACGAGCTCCGTCGTTAAAGATCGAGAGCCGCGCCGACCGGCTATAAATATCCGCACCGACGAGCTCCGTCGTTAAAGATCGAGAGCCGCGCCGATCAAAAGCCTGACGAGCTCCGTCGTTAAAGATCGAGAGCCGCCGACCGACTATAAATATACGCGCCGACGAGCTCCGTCGTTAAAATCGAGAGCCGCGCCGGCGTCTATAAATCCCCGACGAGCTCCTTCGCTAAAGATCGAGAGCCGCCGACCGACTATAAATATCCGCCCGAAAGACCTTAATAATCGAGAGCCGCGCCGACCGCTATAAATATCCGCGCCGACGAGCTCGGTCGTTAATCGAGAGCCGCGCCGACCGACTATAAATATCCGCGCCGACGAGCTCCGTCGTTAAAGATCGAGAGCCGCGCCGACCGGCTATAAATATCCGCGCCGACGAGCTCCGTCGTTAAAGATCGAGAGCCGCGCCGGCCGGCTATAAATATCCGCGCCGACGAGCTCCGTCGTTAAAGATCGAGAGCCGCGCCGACCGACTATAAATATCCGCGCCGACGAGCTCCGTCGTTAAAGATCGAGAGCCGCGCCGACCGGCTATAAATATCCGCGCCGACGAGCTCCGTCGTTAAAGATCGAGAGCCGCGCCGACCGACTATAAATATCCGCGCCGACGAGCTCCGTCGTTAAAGATCGAGAGCCGCGCCGACCGACTATAAATATCCGCGCCGACGAGAGAGACGGTCCGACGTCTATAAACCCTCCGGCCGGGAAATCGGGAGACGAGCCGGCGTCTATAAACGTCCGAGCGGAAGACCGACGAGCTCCGTCGTTAAAGATCGAGTGCCGCGCCGACCGGCTATAAATATCCGCGCCGACGAGCTCCGTCGTTAAAGATCGAGAGCCGCGCCGACGAGCCCCGTCGTTAAAAATCGAGACGGTCCGGCGTCTATAAACCCTCCGGCGGGGAAACCGGGAGACGAGTCGGCGTCTATAAACGTCCGAGCGGAAGACCGACGAGCTCCGTCGTTAAAGATCGAGAGCCGCGCCGACCGGCTATAAATATCCGCGCCGACGAGCTTCGTCGTTAAAATCGAGAGACGGTCCGGCGTCTATAAACCCTCCGGCCGGGAAACCGGGAGATGAGCCGGCGTCTATAAACGTCCGAGCGGAAGGATAAGGCAACGTACGGCCGTTCGACTCGCTTATCAAAAATACTTCGACAGAAATCCCCTTTCGAGCACAAGAAAGGAGGGACGATGGCGTTGACGGAGGCCGTAATTACCGCCTCATCGGCCGAGCGGATAATGATTTCCTAGAAGAGCCGTTCGGCGAAACAATAGTCCAGTCAGTCGGACTAATCGCCTCCTTCGACTAGACTTGAAGGGGAGGCAAGTGATCCGGCAGTAAGAATGGGAGTCCCCATTTAGCAGAGTCAACGCCACGTGGAGGTCGAAAGGTAAAAGGCCAACCAGATGCTTGGCCGAGCGGATAATGATGGTGACGACCGGCTGAAGCTTCCGAGCGGAAGCAATACACCCCGGCGGGAAGTCGGGGTTCCGACGCTCATGATGAACAGTATAGTAGTGCCGAGCGGATGGCCCGCTCGGCCGAAGGAATAAAGTATCAACACTGCGAACAGTCCAGAGCACATGACCAGGAATACCCCGAACGGACGTATACCTTAGTCCGGTCGGACGTGATGGGACTGCCGAGCGGCATGCCGCTCCGTGCGGAAACAGAAGGGCTAGAATGACAAGACAGAAGATTATGCTATCTCATCAGAAGATTATGCTGTCCCATCAGAGACGTGCTCGGACTGTAGCAGTAAGGGGTCAGGCAAGCTCCTCTGACAAGCCCATACTGGTATGGGCTGAGGACACGTGTGTGCCTCGGTATATGTGCATCAGCCTCCTCAGAGCTCTATATAAGAGCCCGCAGACTTCGCCGGAGGTATGAAAACTCTGATCTTCGGAGCTATTTCATCGTCTTCTTCTTGCCTGACTTGAGCGTCGGAGGGTCGTCGCCGGGGACTCCTCCCCGGCCCGACTTCTGTGCAGGTTCGCCGGAGGTCTGTGCAGCTGGTCGGAGATAGAGGAGAGCACCACGTGCCCAGCGTCCGTCGATTCAGCGACTCGGACAGGATCAAATATTATTAAATAATTTATAGTCCAAATTACTTAAATATTAATTAAAATTATTTTAATTTACTATAATTATTATAACTTTAATTAAAACTTTTTCAATATAAAATAATTGACTAAGATTACTTAGACTTTGACAAAACTAATCAAAATATTTTTGAGATATGGAGCCTCTTTTTGATATATTGTTTAAAATGAGATGTTTTTTATGATAATAAAAATAAAAGATGTCCTTTTAATTTTTATACAATAATAATTATAAATAAAAAATTTATAGAGGCACTTTATTTAAAATAAAAAAGTATAATTAATGAACCTTTTAACATCTTTGGGCCGTGAGAGATTGTAAATTTATTATCTTAAATATAGAATCCTATTTTACATATAAATTTGTAATTTTATATAACGATAAAATTAAATTTATTACACCTGAGCCGAAGTTTACATATATTATAAATATATTTTATTATTTTTAAAAAAAAGGAAAGCGGCGTGTTTTGTGTGAAGTCGCAGCGTTGTTTCCACAAGGGTTAAACCGCAAAAATTGAAAGAGGAAGGACTGAATAGGCTATATTTATTTACTATCTACGTCACGTTGAAAATACATCCTCCAGTTTGGATTTATTACTATGTCACGTCCTCATTCTTAGGATTTTTTTTTTCTGTTAATTATCATATGACAGTTCATTTCAAATGCATTTTGAACCTTAAAATTTATTAATTTAGCTTTGAAGCCTTTAAATAGGTTTAGTGTATTAGAGTAAAGGTTAAACTACACGAGAGGGAAGTGAGTTTTAAACAAAAAGAGAGGGTGCATTCATCCTCCATTGATTTTTTTTTTTTTTTTTTTTTTTTTTTGACAATCCAAGTATTATAGTATTGTGATGATTGTTATAGTGGAGTCGAAAAGATTTCCTTATAATAATTATTATTATTATTTTCGACGGCGTATATCTAGTTTGAACTTCAATGGATCTAGCCCTCTTGTTTGTCTAGAATCACCTCCATTATCCATAAATCCGCTATTAGATGTTACCGCAACCACCGAGTGACATTGTTCGAAACTTCATTCTCGCGAAGGAGGCATTCTAAACCACCACCAAACTAAGACATACAAATCTTTTAACTCGAAGAAGCTTAAAGTTAAAGTAGAAACTGATCGAAGGATTGTGATGTGTGAATGTCGGCACAGTCTTCTCCCTTAATTTGTGGTGCACCCCCACACCACACCACACTGTACCATCCAATGGACCACCTTGCAGTACTAACTCAGTCGCGCCCGCTGTGTACATATGCATGCACCTAACTCAACATCGCGGGCATGGGAAACACTGAATGCAAACACATTGGTACTGTTGTTGAGTGCGGGTGCCAAGGGATTTGCAGTCGATATAGGGAGGGGTCATGGACCTATATTGATTGATAGTTTTTTAATAAAGACAAAGAAATTAATTAAGGAAGATTTAGTTAATCCCCCTTGCTTCAGATGAAGCTTCCTCTGTACCTAATTGTTATGGCCTACCCTACTCTGCCCTGCTGGGATTGAACTAAAGTGTGGAAATAGAGAGACCAAGCCATTAGTTTGCACTTTGTAACATTCATGAAGGTCTCCCACATTTCATTTCATTTCATTTCTCTTTGGCCTGAATTGGACAAGTTTTTGCCAAAAAGGGCATTGATGATCCCTATAATGTTAAAAATAGAATTCTCCTTACACTGAAAACAATTAAATTTAGGCTGTCTCTGATCTTCATCCTTCACCATTCTTCTTCTCCAGGAAATGACAGTGCCATTCAATTGCCTCTCGAAAGCTGAAGAGAACACACATTAAGTCATTGAAAGGACCACATCCTTTAAGGGTAATAAATCTTCTGGAGATGAGATGCAATTGGCATTTAAAGCTCATTCGAAAGGTAGCATACCAAGGGATGGGCAAAAACAATTGGCACATTCGATATTATCTGGCTCGAAGAATCGGAAACTTGGAAAAAATTGGAAACCTGAACTGAACTGAGTGGCATGAATTCAACCTCCTGCAGAAATGGCTTTGTTGCTTTGCCTCCAAAAAAAAAAGGAGGGGTTAGAACGTTAGGTTTGCACACCTTTTAGTTGTGCCATCACATCAGAGAGTCAAATTTGGATCAAGAAATTGCAAATGGCCTTGTGTTTGCTTTGCACCTACTTCTGGATGTGTGTGGAATGGATCTGTCAGATGGCAATAAGCCCAATGTGCCAGATCAGTGCTGATCTTTATGAAACTTATGCAGAAATAATAAATGGTTATATGAATATTATCCTCTATGCAAATCCATTTGGCTCTTCTTTTTCAGGATTTAGTGGATTCAAGGACATGAAACATGATGAAATTGGAATGCATGGTCAACTAGTGGACGAGGCTTTTCTGTGTAGCAGTTGCAGAAAAGAAAGACCTTTGTCAAAAAGAAATCAGAGATTTTTAATGTTTTTACCTTTGTTGCTTCATGTTTTTCTGCAGTCTCTGTGCTCTAATCTCCAAACTGTGAGAAAATAGAGTTTTAGCATACGATGGTGCTAATAACAATACACGAGAAAATGAGAAGGATATTATAATTCGACTTTTGAGTGGCTCATGAAGTAGGCAATATGATATAAAAACAACAACAAAAAGAAAGGGTATGAAAAGTTTGAACAAAGCACTAGAACACTAAACACACATGCATAAGAAGCTTTCACTATCGCGAAAGTTTTTTCATTCAAGTTAAATGGATAAAGCAAACAGAATTTCAGCTGGACAGCTCTTGGCTAACAATGAATCTCAAATGTTTTTTTAGGGGTTGAATATTCTGGCAATTTCATTGTTCAGAGTATTCCTTACCTTGAAATGGAGATATCTTTTCCTAATATGTAGATTTGATACTCCTTAGTGGTCGATATATTCTATTCAGATTGCTATTTGACCAAAAGACGATCGCAATTAACTAAAAACAGTAAATCACTCATCATTATGCGCAGTGCAGCTCACATATTATAATTTGATTCCTGAACCAAATTGTGCAACTTGTATGACAGGACAAAAAAAAAACACTAGGCAATTACTGGATAAACAATAAGATATCAGTAGTTCATGGGGGCCAGTGATTAAATGCACAGAGATGAACATTGAATATTAACCCCCAATTAGTTGATTTATGAGCATGCAAACAGTTGTTGAGAAAACTACTTGACATAAAACATGGTTCACTGGGTCCTTCCAGTTCAGCTTGGATTGATAATCCGACTGAGAAAAGAAAACTAACAACTCATAGCAAACTCATTCTGTTTTCAGATAAAGTTATGTGGAATCAATAAGAACAGAAAATATTAGATTAAGAACATTACTGGAACAAGTGGAACCCATGATTAGGGGAACCCATGCAGGAAAACCATGATTACTTAAAACCAAAGCTCAAATGAAAGTGAGGGTAATTAAGAAAGGAATAAAATACTTGTGTCCCTACCTTTGAGTGTGGAGAATGATGCTTTCAAAGCAATCTCAATCAAAGTTTGACTCACTTTTCTATGGGGAACAAGTGCTTCCTCTTTTCTTCCATGAACACACAGGAGGAGACAGTAGTATGGCTAAGTTTAGATGCAAGAAATCCTTTTGATGGAGTAACAAACAAGCATTTTTTTTTCTTTTCATTTATCTCCTTTTTAGCTTGGTAGATCTGTACTATTGTAGATTTGTAGTCATTGCAATTTATTTATTTATTTATTGTAAATAAAGAGTACAGGTTCAGAGTAAGCTATTTGGGCAGATGAATCATGATGTTTGATGCCAACTCTTGTTTTCTTATCCTGTTGTTTTTATGCAAATCTAGGCACAGTATCCTCGTGCGTGATATAATGGATGGAATAGTTTATAGGACTAACTAAATCATGTGTTTCTTTTGATGAACTTCGACCCTGTACTTGCATTGCCATGTTTGAAATATCCATTCTTGAAGACTCAGTGCACTGATACATGTCTGAAGAGTTTCTTTGTCCTTGCTTGGTCCAAAAACAAGAGCCGGCGCCGGTAAGACTTGATTTCATCCAAACACGAGTTTTTATTTCGATTTTATCTCGGTGTCCTCTGACTATTGAGCCTAAGTGATTCATCTCCGTTTCAAATGAATCATTACCCTTTTAGGCGGTAGTAACAAGAGATTAGCGGTCGATCCAAGAACTTGAGCATGCCCTTATTTGGAAACAGATGCTTCAAATAGTTGATTGATTCAATCCATAAACTTGAGTAAATTATATTCGCATCGCTTCTCTTCCTTTTTAACTTAGCTTTCCATCAATTTAGTATATTTGTGTGGTAAAGATTATATTATTAAATGCCAATTTTTGATACTTAATAGAGCAAGCATACAAATCCATTTCAATTAGACAAGTGTAGCTTATGTTTAGTTGTTTGCGACTTCATGATTTGTTCTAAGCAAGTTTGCAATTCACTACCATTTGATTAAACACTATATTTCCACTTATAAGCCATGTTTAGTAGTAGCCGTAACCAATGTCCTCAAAGACAATAATACCCGAGGAAAGAATTAAAGTATGCAATGAGTTGCTTTATGTTCGAGAAAAGGCTAATTGTGGCACTTTTAAGCATTAGAATTTAGAAAACTTTGGTGAATGCTTTACACATGAGAGCCTCTGAAATAGCATAGAGGGTTAATTAGGAATGTCAATCCCATTGTGTTCCTTTGGGTTCTTTTATAGACTTACTTAGAGGTGAAATGAAATTTTGCTTAATTTCCTGATGATAATAAGCTCGAAGTATCGCTCAACTATGGAAATAGTAACCCATTAACTAGCAACTTAAATCGACTTAAAATAAGTGGGATGCATTTTGAGTAGTCACATATCATGGGAGTGCTCATCCACTTTGGGGAAGGTTATCATAATCTTGATGATGCCTTGTAAAAAAATCTTCCTCTCCTGAAGAGAACTTCTATATCACTGATGTTGAAGAAGATTGCGTTTTACATAGGAAAATTTGAGGCAACAAATTCAAACATATCGTCTACAAATATCCATTTTGGTAATATATACAGACAAACGGGGTAAGAATTATCTCAACTTAGCTCATTTTTAATGCAAAACAACCTGCAATTCACATGGAACCTAAGAACGGATCAGATACGCACCTGAAGAGATGATTCTTTGTTTAAGCATTCCATGCATATATAAAATGGCAGTGGGAAGATTAAAAAAAAAAAAGAAATAACAACTACAAATTCTATAAAATTAGCACATCATTCAAGCTCCAAACTGCTTCATTTAATAAGAGTGGTAGATATATGCAACATCAGGAGATGAGAGATACAGAATTAATCTTCAAATAAGGTATCCTTGGTTGCTCACCGACCGTATCAGATCAGAGATAATTTTTGTCACCAAACTAAACAACTGCTCACAAAGAGAAATAAAGAAGCGATCGCAAATAATTAATTAAATTAAGTAGTTTCTTCAAAAGCATAACATAATAATACAACTCGAGCAGGGGGCAGGAGTTCCATCATCACATCTTCACAATTACGATAGGAGTAAACACGTACGGCGGGGTGTATTGATCTACATACTTAATAGCTAAAAACCTTACTTCTTGGCTATGGATGGGAGGAAGGTGGCGTTGGGGTGTTGAATATCGGTGCGCTCCTAGGGTTTGTGTTGGCTCCTGGCGCTGCGTAATCCATCTCCGACACCATCATTTCTCTGCCGATTGATCGTGACTCATCTTCCTGAACAAAACGAAGTCGGACAGAATGGGAAATGGAATCGTTCACGATTCAGATCTAAAAAGAAGTAGGAGGTAGGCGAAAAGGACTTGCCTTTGATGCAACAGGAAAATTCCCTGTTCCATAGTGCCGCATGACATGAACCCTTCGCGCTGTTCCTGCAGTCACGGCGTCAAATAAAGGGATTCGGGTGATTAATTCATGGTAAAGGGAAAAAGGAAAAGTCGATGCGTACCTTGAGGGAAGATCGAGAAGATGATGACGGCCGAAGTGAGGAGGAGTGGAAGAAGAAGAGGTCGAGCCATGGTCACAGTACTGTGCGGCTGTTTCAGGTGGGCGACCGGAATGGGGGAGGTAGGAGATGGATCGGAGGAGGGCGACGATTAGGTCGGTGGAGGCATTCAAGAACGGAAAAGGTGGATGAGGAGAGAGCAAATAAAGGCGCTTGAAAAGAGTAGCAGCGAGGCTTTAAATGTAGGGAAATTTCCGATTCCCCTCTCGAACTTTACTTTGTTCCTTAACAGATGGAGATGAAAATTGATCGAGTTCGATTGGATTTTATATTCTCAGATCCAAGCTGTTCATCCTCCTATTTATACTGATGAAAGGATTGAATATTTTTTATACTATTATTTTTTTCTTTTAACTTAATTATCATCATCCAATTATATTAAAATCAAACATCATATTAAAAATATATATATAATTAAAAAATAAATTATCAGACTCCTAACATACTAACATATTAGTTATGAATTTTGAAAAAACAATATATATATATATATATATATATATATATATATATATATATATATATATATATTTCAAAATTGAGAACTAATATGTTAGTATGTTAAGA
Organism: Zingiber officinale; assembly: GCF_018446385.1. Lineage (NCBI taxonomy): Eukaryota > Viridiplantae > Streptophyta > Magnoliopsida > Zingiberales > Zingiberaceae > Zingiber > Zingiber officinale. The sequence goes on along the minus strand of NC_055986.1, from coordinate 38,845,893 downwards.
GTATGATATATACAATTTTGACGCCCTGCACACTTTTATATAGATGACCATACACGACAACATATGTGGTGAAAGCACTAAACCCTCTTCCTTCGCATCCCTCTTTTCCCTAAAACGAAAGCACTAAACCCTCTTCGCCGCTCATCCACTCATCTCTTCCCTAAAACGAAAGTCATAAACCCGTTTTGTCACTCATCCGCTCCTCTCTTCCTCCGCTTCCAACATAGATACAGGTCATCTTATTCAACTCTAAGCTCGCACCAAGTGAGTTAGGGTTTTCGCTCACATCTATACCGGTCATCTCCCTCTCCTTTTTTTACTCGTATTTCAGAATGGCGCAAAAAGGTGTTGTGAAGGTATGTTTAGTGTTTATCTTTTACCCTTCGCAGTTTCTAAGAACCAGCTGTTTAAAATTCACTGCGAGAACACTTTGGTGCTTGATTTTGAAGAACATGATGATGTTGATTTTTAAAAATTGCAATATTAGTGCCGGTTTTCAACAACTAGTACCAACGTTGGCGTTGATTTTAAAAAATCCATTGACTACACGTTGGTGTTGTTTTATGCAAACCAACACCAACGTTAGTGTTGATTTTCAAAAACTAGCACCAACATTTGTTCTGATTTGTAAAAATTCGTTGACTACACGTTGGTATTAGTATTGAAAGATCAGTACCAATGTTAGTGCTGGTTTGCAAATACCAGCACCAACTTTGGTACTGATATTGTAATATCATCTTTGTTATTTGTATTCTTCAACATGCTTACTAGTAAAAGATTTCATTAACTAAATTATAGCTTCAGAATGGTGAAATAACTGTTTTGAATTTTTTTTATAGATGAATTAGAGTTCATATCTTATAAAGAATTAGAATACTGATGAGAATGAGGACTTGTAATTGCTTGTTGTTATATCTTATCCGCTAATCACAATGTTAGATTTCAACTCTATACTTGAACCATTTTATATTTCATTTAATAGTTATAAGTTATTGCTAGTTATATTTCACAAATTGAAATATATTATGATTTTCTTATGTACTATCTATTTTGAATCTGGGGTTGTTTCAAATTATATAGGATTGCTAACTTATTATGTTTATATAAAAACAGAACATTCTCATTTTGTATAATTACATATGAAAATCTAAGTCTTTTACTAAGTTAAGAACTAGATTGGTTTAAGCTTTTTATGATTTTATTTTAGTACATCCGAATACAAATATTTCCAAGTTTGTAAAAGATACAAATTGAAAATTCATTCTGATATATGAAGAATGAATTCAAAAATTTATTTTGCATAAACTATGCATTATTTTTATGGTTATTACAATTTGCTTATATTGATTTATCTCACACACAAGTTTATATATAAGGATTGGACATGCCCTATATCCCAGCCAAGTTGAAGTTTCCTTAGTATTGGATTAGGAGTGCTTCCTTAATCTGCAATTATGTGAGACATCGCAGTTAGCTTGTTTGATCTATGTGTAGATAATTTTCCTTATAGAAACTAAAATTTGTAAAATTAAAAATTTTAATTCTTGGATGATAATTTATATCTGTCATATTTTTAATAAAAGTCTACAATTTTTTATGAAACTCAGTTCTGCGTGTGAGTTCTACTAATATTGACAATGAAATGATATCATTGGATAAAAGACATTGATGTTGTCTTTCATAAAATGTGATCTAGCAATTGAAATAGGATATTGAGTTTGGAGAACTCAAGAAGCAATGTTGTTGCTGGTTTTGAAAGACTAATATCAATGTGGTGCTAGTTTTGCAAGATCAGCACTAACATCCGTGTCACTTGGCACGTAGCCATAGATTCTTGTATGAGTCTCAAAACTATGATTGGAGGGCATATGTACATTCTATACACTCACCCCTTCCATCCAATACCAAATATCAAAAATCTAAGGTGTCTAGGTCAATTAATAGGTTTAGGTCAAAACTCATTGATGGACCTAGAGAACTCTGATTAGACCCATTTTAAGTCCTATGGATTCATATGGATCATAAGAGTCTGAATATGTCATCATTTACTTTTTTTTTAAGACTTTCCTAATATTGTTCCAAATGATTTGAATCTTTATGTACATTGTGGTACTGGTCTGAGAAAACCAACACTACGTTGGTGCTAATCTTCATAAACTAGCACCAAGCTTGGTGATCGGAAGCCAAGGCCACGTTGGTGCTGCTTTTGCAAGCGCAACACCAACGTCCGTGCCACTTGGCACACGACTATAATTTCTTGTATGAGTCTCAAAACCATGGTTGAAGGACATATATACATTCTATACACTCACCTCTTCCATCTCATACTAAAATATCATAATTTCAAGACCTCTAGGTTAATCAATGAGTTTCAATCATAACTCATTGATGAACTTAGTGGACTCTAATCAAACCCATTTCAAGTCCTATGGGTTCATATAGATCACAGGAGTTCACTTATGCCCTCCTTTATTCTTCTTATACCTTCCTAACGTTATTCCAAATAATTTGCATCTTTATGTACAATATGGTGATGGTCTAAGAAGATCAGCACCAAGTTGGTGTTGATTTTCAAAAATCAACACCAAGTTTAGTGACCGGAAGTCAAGACCACGTTAGTGCTACTTTTGCAACAGCAGCACCAACATGACTTTGGCTTCCGATCACCAAGCTTGGTGCTAGTTTCCGAAGATCAACACCAATATGGCGCTGATCTTCTTAGACTAGTGTCATAATGTACATAAAAATTCAAATAGTTTAGAATAATACCAGAAGGGTCTAAAACAAGTAAATGAGGGTATGTTCAGACTCTTGTGATTTATATGAACCCATAAGACTTGGAATGAGTCCGATCAAAGTCTTTTAGGTCCAATAGATTTTGACCAAAACCCATTGATTGACCCATGAGCCTTGGATTTCTAAACTTTTTGTATGGAATGGAAGGGTGACTATATATAATATATATGTCATCTGAGCATGAAAAAGCAACACCACATTGGTGTTGCTTTTGCAAAAAAAGTACCATATTAGTGCTGCTCTTGCAAAAGCAGCAACATGGCCTTGGTTTCAGATCACCGAGCTTGGTGCTGGTTTATGAAGATAAACACTAATGCGGTGTTGATCTTCTCAAATCAGCACCACAATGTATATAAAGATTCAAATCATTTAGAACAACATTAGGAAAGTCTAAAATAAGTAAATGAGGACATATTCAAACTCCTGTGATTCATATAAACTCATAGAACTTGGAATAGGTCTAATCAAAGTCCTTTAGGTTCATCAATAAGTTTTAACTGAAATCCATTAATTGACTTAGGAGCCTTGGATCTGAAATTTTAATATGGTATGGAAGGGGTGAGTGTATAAAATGTATATATATGTCCTCCAACCATGGTTCTGAGATTCATATAAGAAGTTATGATTGTCTGCCAAGTGGCACAGACACTGGTGCTACTCTTGCAAAAGCAGCACCCACTAGCATGGCCTTGACTTCTAATCACCAAGCTTGATGCTGTTTTTTGAATATCAACACCAACGTGGTGTTGATCTTCTCAAATCAGTACCATAATGTACATAAAGATTCAAATCATTTGGAACAATGCTAGGAAGGTCTAAGAAGAGTAAATGAATGCATAATCAGACTCATGTGATCTATATGAATCCATAGGACTTGGAATAGATCCGATCTGAGTATTCTATGTTTATCAATGTGTTTTGACTGAAATCCATTTATTGACCTAGGGGCCTTAATTTTTTGAAATTTTTGTATGAAATGGAAGAAGTGAGTGTATAGAATGTATATATATGCCCTCTGAGAATGGTTCTGAGATTCACACAAGAAGTTATGATCGCATACCAAGTAGCACAGATGTTAATATTGCTCTTTAAAAAGCAACACCATGTTGGTGCTGCTCTTGCAAAGGCAACACCATGTTGGTACAGCTCTTGCAAAGGCAGCACCAATGTTGGTGTTACTCTTGCAAAAGCAACACTAAAGTGAGCTTGGCTTATGATCAACAAACTTAGTGTTGGTTTCCGAAGATTGGCACTAATGTGATGCTGATCTTTTTAGACTAGCACCACAATGTACATAAAGATTCAAATAGTTTGGAACAACACTAGGAAGGTCTAAAACGAGTAAATGAGGGCATATTCAGACTCCTGTGATTCATATGAACTCATAAGACTTGGAATAAGTCCGATCCAAGTCCTCTAGGTTCATCAATGAGTTTTGACCGAAATCCATTAATTGACTTAGGGGCCTTGAATTTCTAAAATTTTAGTATGGGATGGAAGGTGTGAGTGTATGAAATGTATATATGTCATCCGACCATGATTCTAAGACTCACATAAGAATTTCTATTCGCATGCCAAGTGGCATGGATGTTGATGGTGCTCTTGAAAAAGCATCACTACATTGGTGTTGCTCTTGCAAAAGAAGCACCGATGTAGCCTTGGCTTCCGATCACCAAGTTTGGTGTTGGTTTCTGAATATCAGCACCAACATGGTGTTGATATTCTTAGACTAGCACCATAATATACATAAAGATTCAAATCATTTGGAACAATGCTAGGAATGCTTATGTAAAGTATCGAAAAAGGGCGAATAACCATAAGAGAATTTTTTGAAATTTTTAAAAATTTTCTGGGAATTTTTCGAAGATCATATGACGAGTTTAAGGGGATAAAATATTGGGCCCCGAGAAAGTCTGTTTAGGCTATCCCATTTTAACGAGGAAAAGTTGGATTTTTTTCTTTTCTTTTCTTTTTCTTTTTAATTTCTTTTCCCTTTCCCGTCGCCGACCCGTGCTCGACTCCTCTTCTCTTCTCCTTCTTCCTCCCCGAGCCCGATCCCCTTCCTCTTCCTCTTCCCCTTTGCTTCCACGACGCCGAAGCCGAACCTCTCTTCTTCTTCTCTCTGCCCTAGAGCCTTGTCCCGATTCTTCTCTCTTCCTCTTGCCTCTGCCGAAGTCATCGATCGCCTCTCATGTCGCCGAGCACCCTCTCGCGTCGCCCCCGGTCGCCACAGCCGACACTGCCTCACACTGCCGACCACCGGATCGGGTGACACCAGCCTCTGCCGATCTCACACCTGAGTCGCTGTTGTGCCCTAGTTTTTCCACCGCTACACCTTCCACTTGAATCGCCGGCGTCGTGCAAAACCGCTGAGCCACAACCGATGCTGGATTTTGGTGGTAGTCGGTGTCCCAGAGGTTTGTTCCTCTCTTCCATGGCCTAACTCCGAGTTTCCACTGTCGGTTCCTTTTTCGTCCACCAGTTGCTGACAGAGAGGAAACGAGCAGCTCCGATTCAGGTAAGGCAGATTTGGGTTTTTGAATATGATCATGAAGTTGGGTTGTTGTTTGATCCGTAAACTCTACTGCTTGATCTTCTTTTTGATCCGTTTGATTCCAGCGGTGAGGTTCTGTTCTGCAGGGTTGTGTGCTATGGATCAACAATCAAGATTGTGAGGTGAAGTAGGATTGGCTGTGGGTTTGTTCTTGGTTCCGACAGCAACTCCACCCAGCAGTTACCCCTTCCAGCAGCAATAACCACCTTGTTCTAGCTGTTAGTGCAATATCCCTAGGTCAAGGTTGACCTGTTTGACTAAGCTTGAGTTGGCTCAAGCTTGAGTCTTGATGTTTGGGTTTCGATGTTTGACAATACATTGAGACAATACATGAAGATTGCAGGGGCAATTGTTCATGTGGGGAGATTGTGAAGGAGAGTCAAGTAGGTCAAGGTTGACTAAATACTTGACTGGGAAATCCTAGTGAGTGAAGCTAGGTGAAAGTCCTGGTGAGTGAAGTTAGGCAGATGGGAAGTCCTAGTGAGTGAAGCTAGGTGAAAGTCCTGGTGAGTGAAGTTAGGCAGATGGAAAGTCCTGGTGAGTGAAGCCGGGCAGTGGGAAAATCCTAGTGAGTGAAGCCAGGTGAAAGACCTAGTGAGTGAAACTAGGCAGATGGAAAGACCTGGTGAGTGAAGACAGGCATGTGGAAATCTAGGTGGGTCAAGGTTGACCGTGTTGGTTGCTACTCGGAAAGCCTAGAGGTTCCACTGTACAAAAATTTTGTACAAAGGTTTGAACTTTTTCCTAGCTACCATGTGTTCTTTTAAATTAAATTTTGGATCGCCTGCGGAACTTAACACGTTTGATCCAAAACTTAATCTATTTGTTCTTTTAGGTTTTGACTTGGATCTCCTGCGGAACTTAACACGTTCGACCCAAATCACCTTAAGTTATTAATTCCATTAAATATTAATTTCCATAATCGGTTCCCAGTACTGACGTGGCGAGGCACATGACCTTCTTGGATATGGGAGCAACCACCACCAACTAGACAAAACCTTTTATAGAAATCTAATATTTAATTTCCTAAAATAACTTTAGGTTAACCGAAAAGAACAATCAAATCACAAGAAAAAATAAAACAAAAGAACACAACTTCGAAAAAACATATTCGAAATACTAGAACGTAAGCCTCTTGTATTTGGTATTATTTCCATAAATAACTAGTATGATGCGGAAAAGGAAAAACTACTAGTTATACATTCTAGAAAGACCTCTTGATCTTCTACCGTATTCCTCTTCTAACCTCGGACGTTGTGTGGGCAACGATCTTCCGAGATGAGAAACCACCAACCACCTTCTTCTCCTCCAAGCTAGGTTCGGCCACAATAAGGAAGCTTCACCAAGGAAGAAAATCAAAACATCAACCAAGCTCCAAGAGATGCTAGCTTTCTCTCCTTCTTCTTCTTCTTCTCCAAGTAGTATCCGGCCACCACGAGAGCTCCAAGGGGAGAGAGAGGTTCGGCCACCACAAGAGGAAGAGAGGGAGAGGATGATGATGGCCGGCCACACCAAGGAACAAAAGAGGGAGAGAAATAATAGAGGTTCGTCTAATGAATGCACCCCCACCCATTCTTTTATATTCCTTGGCCTAGGCAAATTAGGAAATTTAATTACAATAAAATTTTCTTAATTTCCTTGACATGATTTAATTGAGAAAAATAAAATAAAATTTCCCAAATTAAACTATATTGGTCGGCCACCACATGGAGAAATAAATTAGACAAGTTTTAATCAACAAATTAAAACTTCCTAATTTGTTTCCGGAAATTTTAAAATTAAAAATTTCTCTTCAAAAATCTCTTCATGGTTGATAAAAATAAATTTTCATAATTTTAATTTTACAACATGTGAATAATTTTTAAAGAGAAAATAAAATATCTCACCAATCTACAAATAAGGAAAGAGATCTAATATCTTTCTTTAATCTTTTGTAGATCTTTTACAAGAGAGATATTTTAATTTTAATTCTATTTAATAAATTATATCTTCCACATAATAAAAATTAAAATTAAAATTCTTTTTAATTTAATATGGCTGACCCCTCTAGCTTGGTTCCCAAGCTAGCTTGGCCGACCCCCTTTAGGTGGGTATAGAAGGTGGGTATAGGTGGGTATAGTACTCTATAAATAAGAGGCTACGATAGGGACTGAGAGGAGGAATTGGTTTTGGTCTCCCGATAAAATTAAGCATCCCGTGTTCGCCCCGAACACACAACTTAATTTTATCAATAATAATTCATTCCACTAGAAAACTATTATTGAACTACCGCACCAATCCCAAATTACATTTTTGGGCTCCTTATTATGAGTGTGTTAGTCTCCCTGTGTTTAAGATATCGAATGTCCACTAATTAAGTGAGTTACTGACAACTCATTTAATTAATATCTTAGTCCAAGAGTAGTACCACTCAACCTTATCATCATGTCGGACTAAGTCCACCTGCAGGGTTTAACATGACAATCCTTATGAGCTCCTCTTGAGGACATTATCAACCTAGTATCTCTAGGACACAGTTTCCTTCTATAATCAACAACACACACTATAAGTGATACCATTTCCCAATTTATCGGGCTTATTGATTCATCGAACTAAATCTCACCCATTGATAAATTAAAGAAATAAATATCAAATATATGTGCTTATTATTATATTAGGATTAAGAGCACACACTTCCATAATAACTGAGGTCTTTGTTCCTTTATAAAGTCAGTATAAAAGAAACGACCTCAAATGGTCCTACTCAATACACTCTAAGTGTACTAGTGTAATTATACAGTCAAGATAAACTGATACCTAATTACACTACGACCTTCTAATGATTTGTTCCTTTCCATTTTGGTCGTGAGCTACTGTTTATAATTTATAAGGTACTGATAACATTATCTTCTGCATGTGACACCACATGCTATGTTATCTACAATATAAATTAATTGAATAATTACAAACAAATGTAGATAATTTGACCAAATGTGATTCTTTATTCAAAACAAATGTTTACAAAAGCTTATGCTTTCAGTATACGCTCCAACAGACCGGACACCTGGTGTTTGAAAGTCCAAGTAGGTCAAAGGATTGACCGGATACTTGGTAAGAGGAAATCCAGATGAGTCAAGGATGACCTGACATCTGGTGGAAGGAAGTTCAAGTGGGTCATGGAGGACCAGACACTTGGCATGAAATGGTAAGTCCAAGTGGGTCAAGGTTGACCAGATACTTGGCGCAAAGAGAAAGTCCAGATGGGTCAAAAGTTGACTGAATTCTTGGCGGTCGTAAGTCCAATAGGGAGTTGGCATGAAACTAGAAAGTTCGGACGTAGTAAACTTCCAAAGGCCATAACTTTTGACTCGGATATTGGAATGAGGTGATCTCAGATGCGAAACGAAGCTAATTTCAAGCTCTATCCAGTTTTCTACCTTCCAATCGATTGACCAATTGATTGGGGGGTTCAATCGATTGGTCAATCGATTAGGCGACGTGATTTTATACAGAAATGGGCTAAATCGATTGGGTAATCGATTGAAACTTCCCCAATCGATCGGTTAATCGATTGGGAGAGTTTTTGAGCGAACAGTGAGCTTCTGAATCGATTAGTTGATCGATTGAAACCTCCAATCGATCGGTCGATCAATTGGAGTGCTGGAAATCGCTCAAGAAGTTTTGAATCGATCGGGTAATCGATTCAGGGCGATTCCAAGAGCACAAAGGCGCTCTAGATCGATCAACCGATCGATCCAAAGCCTCCCCAATCGATTGGGAGCAATCCAATCGATTGGGATTCGACCGTTGGCGCGGATAAAGCCGTTGGCGAGCGTTTTTCTATGCACTTCTTCATCTCTTCTCCACAGGCGATCACAGCAAACCTCCACAGCGATCTTTTCTTCCTCACCGCCAGTTCTTGAAGGTTCTTGGAGGCTCATCCAAGTCAAGAGGCGAGTTACAACAAGAAGAAGAAGAAGCTAGGGTTTTCATTGTAATCTTGTAAGATTCATTTGTATTTTTGCTTCTTTCTTTCTCATTGTTGTATTGTGAGGTTGTAAGGCTTCTCCGCCTTCGGTAGTTACCGAGAAGGAGTGTTTTCATAGTAGAGGGTGCGTGAGTGTGTGGATCCTTGGATTAGTCACCTCTTGTTGAGGTGGATACCAAGTAAATCCTAGAGTTAGCGTTGTGTGTTTGTTTCTTTGTATTTTCTGCTGCATATCTTTGAAGAAACAAGCAACGACGAGCACGAGATCACGCCGAGCTATTCACCCCCCCTCTAGCTCCATTTTCGGTCTCAACAAGTGGTATCAGAGCGAGGTCGCTCTTCGCCGGAATCATCGCCGGAAGGGGCAAAAAGCTAGAGGGTGAAGAGGTTGGAGCAATTCTACAAGTCGAAGACTTCATCAAAAAGGCTCAATTTCAAGATGGAATTTCGAGATGGATTCAGATTCGACACAAGGGTACCTCCACCATATGTATCCACGAGTTTCGATTCTTGGAAATCAAGAATTGAAAATTTTCTTATGATGGAGATAGAGCAATGGTTTGCTCTAATGGAAGGCTTCGAAGCTCCAAAGAATTCAAAGGGCAAAATTCTCAAGAGGAGCAAGTGGAGCCAAGAACAAATCCAAAGGTGTGAGGCTAATGACAAAGTGACCAAGCTTTTGGTCAATCTATTGCCGAGCAACATCTTGGAGAAAATTGGAGAATTTGAAGATGCCAAAGAGCTATGGAGAAAATTGGCAAAACTTCATGAAGAACCCTCCACTGTACCAATCCAAGAAAAATCAAATGAGGGTGATTCATTGAATCAAGACCAAAAAGAAGAGCAAGAGGACTCCGAAGTTGAGAGATGCTCAACTTCCGAAGAAGAGGTCCAAGAAGCTTCATATTCAAAGGAAAACAATGAAAAGGATAAAGAGGGAGCATACTCTTTGTTCCATATGCAAGAGGAAGATGAAGAAGTCTCCACCTCTAGGATTGAAGGGGAGAGACCTTTGTTGACATCGGATCAAGAAGAAGGAGAAGCTTCTACATCCGGGTCAAATGGAGAAGAATATGTTGCATCCTCCAAAAATCAAGAAACATCAAATGGAGGAGCAAGTGTCATCCCTACACATGAAGGTAAAAATGGTTCAATTAAGAATAAAAATTATATTATATGTTTTGAGTGTAGAGAACATGGGCACTACAAAAGCAAATGCCCAAAATTGGTCAAGAAGAAGAGCCAAGTGGCACTAAAGGGCAAGGAGAAGCCCAAAGAGACCGCTCCCAGAATAAAGAAGAGCAAGGAGCACATTGTGTGCTTCTCTTGCAATCAAAAGGGACACTATTGTAGTCAATGTCCAAAGGGGAAGAAAGCGGTCAAGGCTCAAGGAGGAAGCACAACTCAAGGGGGAGCCTCCAAGGTAAAACGCAAGGTATCATTTGTCGAGCCTACCCCGTTAAATAATGGTAAAAAGCATGCTAATTCAAATTTATATCATTTTAATGCTATTTACCATAAGAATAGGAAGCATGATAACATTAAAGAAAAATATATGACTCTCTATGCTAAGACTACCACACATAGGGTTAGCAAGGTAGGTAAAAGTTTAGGCAATAACACTAAGGACCATAGTTATAAGCCTAGAAATAAAAATGCTCAAGGATCTAAAGAAAAATCAAAATCTAGGGATTTATGGGAAGAAAATCAAGTATTGAGGTCAAGGCTTAATAAAATGGAAAAGACCCTAAAAAGGATGGAAAGTATCCTAAAAGGGTAAAATGAGCAAAACCTAGGCTTAGCACTACAAGGGTCATCCACGGGCCATAAGGGTTTGGGATACAAACATAAAATTAAAAGGGATGTGCCTTATTACCATATGGTTCCATATAATTATGGAACCAACTCTAGGTCAAATGGTCAAGTCAAAAATACTAGGGAGGTTATCTCTAGAAGTATTTTTGCAACAACAAACATGACTAAGACTTCTAAGAAGTCTAAGAAAGTTACAAAGAAGGTCACAAGGGAAGAAATCCCTAGAGTTGACCTAAAAAAGGTGACCAAGGCTTCTAAGAAGCCAAACAAGGTCACTAGGAAGATGTTTAGAGAAGTTATCCCTAATGAATACCTAGAGCATCCAAGGAGCGCCAATAGATTTTGGGTTCCTAGGAGCATTTTCTCTACCCCTTAGATGGGTTAGAGAGTGTCAACTCAAATTGGGAGGGTAGTTAACCCAACTTTGATGAAGTTGACACTCGAAGAGCATTTTCAAGGTTATTATCAACCTTTGAAAATGAAGTGGAGTTTCATTTACTCTTTGGAAGAGTAAAATGTGCCATAATTTGAAAGTTTAATTTTAAATTAAATCGGCACAATTGGGAAAATCATAAAGAACTACCAAGTTGGGATTTTGGTATGTTCTTAAGGAGTAAGGGAAAAAATTTAGAACTTGATCTCGATGATTACTCCTTGAAGGAGAAAATTATGTCAAAATTTGAGGAATATGCTTAATTTGAATTGACACAAATTAAGAAAAGTAAAAGAAATGTCAAAATTAGACTTTGGCATTCTCTTGGGAAATAGTGGGCAATCTAGGATTCAAATTTTTTAAAGTTAGCTAAGGTTAAGGATATTTAGATAGGTAATCTAGGTATTGTGTATGTGCTAATTTGTCATGTCTTGTTTGCCCATCATATGTCATGACATCATATTTATTTATTTGTTTTTGCATTCATGTTTTATTATAAAAAATACAAAAATATCATGTCATGTCATACATACATCATGTAGTTATAGGAAATTTTCTTTTAAAAATTATTTATCTTTGATGTATGCCATAACATTTTCATGCATCAGTTTATTTCTTGCAATTAAGGACTAATGACATTCACTAACAAGTAACATCCTGGGTGGATGTTCATAGTTTCAAAAATACCTAGGTAGATATGCATGATCCCTAGTTTACGGCAAAACCAAGATTTTACATCTCACCAAAGAACTATAAGGTGACTTGTATGTGGACTTGTATGTGGTTTCGTACACATTAAATACAAGTGAGATGTTAGGATGATGAACAAAACTCAAGATGTTGGTTTAGTGCATTCTTTTGAGTTTTAAGTTCATCAAAACACATAGTTATGTGTTTTCCAATCATTGGGAAAGCTAATGTGCAAGTCATGTGCATTAAGTCCAAAAAATATGGTTGGATATTGGTTTTGAAAATCATTTTAAAAATGCTTTTAGAAAACCTTGATGAAGACTATCTTTTGATAGTAATCATCATTGAAATGTTAGACACAAACCAGAAGAAAACACTAAAGTTTTTACAAGTTTTCAAGTTTGTGTCAATCTTGGAAAATAGAAAGTATTTTCATAGAAAACTATTTTTCCTTGATAGTATATCCCCTAAGTAGTGCCTACATGAATTTTCACGATTTTTAAAATTTTGTAGAATTTTTGGGGAGTTTCTGAAGTTGACTGAAATGGAATTTCAGCAATTTCAGAGCTTCAATCGATCACCTGATCGATTGGAGTGCCTCAATCGATCGGGCGATCGATTGAGAAGGCATTTCTCGCGAGCAGAAGCTCGCTGGATCGATCCACCGATCGATCCACACTAGCTGAATCGATTAGTGAATTGATTCAGGCAGGTTCAATCGATTGGGACCCAACTCCAATCGATTGGGGATGCTGATTTTGGCTGGGAAAGCTTGTTTTCAGCATTCTAAACCATTTTTATTCTATAAAACCACTCCTAACCCCTCAAAACATATTTGTATACATTTAGGGGGAGTTTTCATGATGAAAACAAGGATGGATTGGTTAAGGAAGACTAAGTAGAGGTTTAGGTTGAGGTTTAGTTTCAATATTGAATTTTTGAACCTCAGAACTTCTAAATTTGGATTTCCTATATGTTTAGGAATTCCAAGTCATTGTTGGTGCAATGACAGAAGTTACGTGCATGTGTTTAGGGAGAGTTACTCTTTAATGACATGAAAATTTATTTTTCATACACCTTGGAAGGTGGTTAACCTTCTTTCGTGAAAATACTCATGGTTAGACATTTGAATATAATGGAGAGTGGATATCTTCATTGTTTAAGTGGTAATGCTCAAGGGTGAGCATTAAGGAAAATGAAAGGTATGAGACTTTCATTATCGTGTTGTGAGCCACGAGTGAAGTTGTGAACAACGTTGGGTAACTCTTCAAGGGGAGAGTTTTTGATATATGCCAATAGGGGGAGAATGTGTGGTTAAGTTAGGTCTTCATTACCTAAAGAGGGAGTTTGCTCTCTAGGAAAGGTATGAGATTAGCCTAACTTAAAGGTATTGTCAAACATCAAAAAAGGGGAGATTGTTAGTGCAATATCCCTAGGTTAAGGTTGACCTGTTTGACTAAGCTTGAGTTGACTCAAGCTTGAGTCTTGATGTTTGAGTTTCGATGTTTGACAATACATTGAGACAATACATGAAGATTGCGGGTGCAATTGTTCATGTGGGGAGATTGTGAAGGAGAGTCAAGTAGGTCAAGGTTGACTGGATACTTGACTGGGAAATCCTAGTGAGTGAAGCTAGGTGAAAGTCTTGGTGAGTGAAGCCAGGCAAATGGAAAGTCCTAGTGAGTGAAGTTAGGTGAAAGTCCTGGTGAGTGAAGCTAGGCAGATGAAAAGTCCCGGTGAGTGAAGTCGGGCAGTGGAAAAATCCTGGTGAGTGAAGCCAGGTGAAAGACTTAGTGAGTGAAGCTAGGCAGATGGAAAGACCTGGTGAGTGAAACCAGTCATGTGGAAATCTAGGTGGGTCAAGGTTGACTGGGCACTTGGTGTTTGGAAGTCCAAGTAGGTCAAAGGATTGACCGGATACTTGGCAAGAGAAAATCCAGATGGGTCAAGGATGATCGGACATCTGGTGGAAGGAAGTTCAAATGGGTCATGGAGGACCAGACACTTGGCATGATATGGTAAGTCCAAGTGGGTCAAGGTTGACCGGACACTTGACGCAAAGAGAAAGTCCAGATGGGTCAAAAGTTGACCGAATTCTTGGTGGTCGTAAGTCCAATAGGGAGTTGGCATGGAACTAGAAAGTTCGGACGTAGTAAACTTCTGAAGGCCATAACTTTTGACTCGGATAATGGAATGAGGTGATCTCGGATGCGAAACGAAGCTAATTTCAAACTCTATCCAATTTTCTGCCTTCCAATCGATTGACCAATCGATTGGGGGTTCAATCGTTTGGTCAATCGATTGGGCGACGCGATTTTGTGTAGAAATGGGCTGAATCGATTGGGTAATCGATTGAAACTTCCCCAATCGATCGGTCAATTGATTGGGAGAGTTTTTGAGCGAACAGTGAGCTTCTGAATCAATCAGTTGATCGATTGAAACCTCCAATCGATCGATCGATTGGAGTGCTAGAAATCGCTCGAGAAGCCTTGAATTGATCAGGTAATCGATTCAGGGCGATTCCAAGAGCACAGTGACACTCTGGATCGATCAACCGATCGATCCAAAGCCTCCCCAATCGATTGGGAGCAATCCAATCGATTGAGATTCGACCGTTGGCGCGAATAAAGCTGTTGGTGAGCTTTTTTCTGCACACTTCTTCATCTCTTCTCCACAGGCGATCACAATAAACCTCCACAGCGATCTTTTTTTCCTCACCGCCAGTTCTTGAAGGTTCTCGGAGGCTCATCCAAGTCAAGAGGCGAGTTGCAACAAGAAGAAGAAGAAGCTAGGGTTTTCATTGTAATCTTGTAAGATTCATTTGTATTTTTGCTTCTTTCTTTCTCATTGTTGTATTGTGAGGTTGTAAGGCTTCTCCGTCTGTGGTAGTTACCGAGAAGGAGTGTTTTCATAGTGGAGGGTGCGTGAGTGTGTGGAACCTTGGATTAGTCACCTCTTGTTGAGGTGGATACCAAGTAAATCCTAGAGTTAGCGTTGTGTGTTTGTTTCTTTGTATTTTCCGCTGCATATCTTTGAAGAAACAAGCAACGACGAGCACGAGATCACGCCGAACTATTCACTCCCCCTCTCTAGCTCCATTTCGGTCTCAACACCAGCAACCTTTACGGTTGTGAATTGAGGTAAGGAGTAGGGTAATGAAATGAATATTGTTTATGTGTTTGAATTAGGTAGGAGGTAGACTTCATGATTAGTATAATTTATTTAGATTTGGATTATTAATCTAATGGGTTGATTGGGGATTAGGTAACTAACCTTAATTAACCGTTGGATTTAATTTAGGTAGGTTGAGGTTTATGATTTAGAGTTTTTTCCTAAATTGTTCTTAAGGATTTTATTTAGCTATTCATTTGAGTTGTAGCTAAATAAATATATATATATTGGTGACACAGGACTTTAACGCGAGATGAGCATCTCGACGTCAGATTTGGACCGGATTGGACCTTTCTATTGGAGGCGGGTATCTTGACTTATCTTTTAGATAATGTCATGTTGGTATGCTTAGTAGATTTTAACAAGTAGTAATAATTATGTTTATATCTACATCGGTATGTCACTATTTATTTCCGAGCATGTTTTGTTTATTACCTGTTTAGCATTCATGCCCCTGTTTATTATTTATGTTATAGAAGTAGTGACATACCATGCCATGTAATATACCGGACTAGTCATTTACCATATCTGACCTGTGTACCTAGGTCTGTTTATTTGACCCATTTATTTTTGGAACATGTTTTATGGAGGTAGATATGGTCAGGATTTGTATGCTTAGTGTCATGTACCATCTCGCATGATTGCATGTTTTGCGATAGTCGGCTCCATTATTGTTGAGCACATCGCCAGTTACATGGATCTGCACATACAACCACTCATGAGTTAGTGGTTTTTATTCAGGCATGGTGTGTTGCAGCAGGTTGCTCTGTTTGGCTCCGATGGTCCGCTCATGGGTAGTGTGACGTAGCGTGGTAGCCGGCAGGGATCCCTTCTTTGGATTGTCTCAGGGAGATGAGAGCATTGCGCTCCCCCACTTATGATTTGGGGTAGGAGGATAGACATACTCCGACAGCATCCCATCCACTCGGTCACTCATCAGGCAGGAGCAGTGACGGCAGAGTGCAAGGTTGTCACAGCCCTACCCACTCGGTCTCACCATCGTGTGTGAGATGGCTGACTGGCGTCAGGGGTGACCAGGAGATGTCATTAGCATCATATGCATGATGCATTTATTGCTTGTGTTTGCTGCACTTTGTTTGCTACATATTGGATGGATGCATATGATTGACATACATACAGGGACATGTATTTTCGGTCTGACGATCTTATTATCCTGATAGGAGGTCCTGGTGAGTACAACTTCTCCCTTAGCTTCAGTTTTGCATTGTTTCATTACTTCTGGAGATTGTACGCATATTTATTACTGTTGGTTATTGTTGGTGCGGGAAGCATCCGACGATCGAACCTAAGTTTTGATAATGGCAAAGGATTCAAAGTTAAGATGCTTTGTTATCTGACAGCTTTTGCTGAGTGTTTCAGAAAAGTCCTAACTGCGGTTAGGCAAGGTAAAACCCTAGGGGGTGGTAACCCTAGGTCATAGGGGGTGGTAACCCTATGCGGAAAGTCTTGGCAGGTCGAAGGCTTCAGGCAAAAGTCCTAGGGGGTGGTAACCCTAGGTGGAAAGTCCTGGTGTCGCGAACCAGGTGAAAGTCTGAACTGGCCGGTGAAGCGGATGTTCAGCAGAAAGTCCGGGAGCATCGAGTGCCGAGCAAAAGTCCAGTCGATCTGGAGGATCGTACTGGCAACAGGTAAAATCTCCTGAGAGGAGTAGGTGAGGACGCGTTCCCCGTAGAGGGAACAGTAGGCTAGGGTTTCCGGTAGGAAACCCGAAGTCAGACCCGGACAGTCCGGAGACTGTCATAATTTCATATTCATACTATTATGTTGTGTTAACTTTGTGTTGCAGGTATCTTTGGATTAACATACTTGCAGGTACCAAAAACACAAAGAAGGACTCGGATGAACAGTATCCGAGGCGCCTCCATGGAGCTTGGGCGCCAGGAAAAGGCCAGCGCAGCAGACTGGAGGCGCCTTGAATGGAGATCAAGGCGCCTTGAACCGGAGGTTGAAGGCGCCTTGGATAGGCTGAAGGCGCCTTAAACCAGATAGAGTTCGACCAGGTCCGTGCTGATCCACGCGGGTGACTCGGCTCGTTCAAGGCGCCTTGGTGAGCAGTGTAAGGCGCCTTGAACCCCCTTTATAAGGGGTCTCGACCAGCAGCTTCAGTACACAACTTCCAAGCAATCCTTGTGCTGCGTGCTGCTCATTCAACGACCCTGAAGTGCTGTTACAAGTCCACGACGACCAGGAGCTTCGAGATTACGATTCTGTCGTCGGTAAACTTGTTTTTAATTACTGTACTGATTGTAAATCTTGTACTCTTTTTCGTACTTATAAGTGTTGCCCACCGAAAGCGATCAAGGATCGCGGGCCTTCGAGTAGGAGTCGACCTAGGCTCCGAACGAAGTAAAACTATCTGTGTCCTTCTGTGATTGCATTCGTTACTTCCGCTGCGTATATTTACTTTGGTAGTTTTACGTTTCCGATACGATAAAAATAGCCGCGAGCGCTATTCACCCCCCCCTCTAGCGCGATCTCGATCCAACAATTGGTATCAGAGCGGGGTCGCTTTGAACTGGTGCAACCACCATTCAAGCATTTTTCGTGGCTTTGTCGTGTGTATAGGGTAAAAATAAAACCTTACGCCTTTCGTTTTTTTTCCCTCCAAAATTATTTTCGAAAAATTCATTTTCATCCTTTCACGGTTTATTAGTATTGATAAAATATTGAATTTGGCAAAATTTGAAATAATATTTTTTAAAATATTTTTTTTAATAATATTTTATTATTTTTTTTCGAAACTGGTGAACTTCTATTTCTATCCTTCCATACCGCACTACTAATCCAGGATCAAGTCCTGGTATATTTTTTTTGCTATTTTTTTGTGGGCAAGGTTCTTTTAAATGGCCCTCCAAGAAGGCTTTAGCACTTCTCGCCCCCCGCTCTTCTCCGGCGAAGACTTTACCTATTGGAAGAACCGGATGATCTACCATCTCAAGACGCAAGTCGAGATGTGGATCATCATCTAGACCGGTCTCGAGCTACCACTTGACGGCGCTGGAGAACTAGTTTCATGCACTAACTGGGATACCAGCATAAGAAAGAAGGTCGAAGCTGATGCCAAAGCAACCTGTATGCTGCAATGCGGGTTGACAAAAGAAGAACTGAATAGAGTCGGACCATTTTCAAGTGCGAAGGAGCTGTGGAACAAACTAATCGAGCTGCACGAGGGCACGTCAGACGCTAAAGTAAGTAAGCGTGATTTAATTTTAAATAAATTATATAATATTAAAATGCAGGAAGGTGAGACGGCGAACCAGCTTCACGCACGCATCCGGGACCTACTCAACGGGCTTCATGCGATCGGCCAAAAGGTGGAAAACCGCGACGTAATAAGGTACGCGCTAAGTGCTTTTCCGAGGAACACTTTGTGGACATCCATGGTTGATGCTTACAAAGTTTCCAAGGATTTATCCTCAATAAAACTAGATGAATTGTTTTCTGAATTAGAATTGCATGAGCAGACTAATGCACGCCCGGTCGAGAAAGGTGTTGCTTTGGTTGCAGGTACTAGCAGAACGCGTGAACCGACGTCAAGGCGCAAATCTAAAATATCAGAGGACGAAGACGATGAATCAGACGCAGAAGACGAAGACGAAGTTATTTCCAAGTTGATAAAACTCGTACGGAAGATGTGCAAGTCGAAGAAGGCAACTCAAATGAACACAAAGGACAGATCAGATGTCACCTGCTACGGCTGTAACCAAAAAGGTCACTACAAGCCAGATTGCCCAAACAAGAAGAAAAGAAGAAAGGCATTGAAAGCAACCTGGTCCGAGTCGTCAGACGAATCCGAGACTGACAAGGAAGAAGAACCAACGAGCTTTCTCGCATTACCGGTGCAGGCTAACATAATTGACGAAATCGAGTCCGAACTCGAGTCCGAAGCCGAGAACGAGTCAGAAACAGAGTCCGAGCGAAGCCACGGATCCGCATCCGTTTCCGAAGGCCCGATCCCCACTGTAAGTTCTTTTCTCGCCGAAACTCAAATAGATGACTTAAGAAATTTAGTTCCTTATTTGCTTAAAAAATTGGCTAAATCCAACATCCGGGTTAAGTCGCTCCAAAAGGAAGTAAAAGCTCTTAAGGAAGCGACTGACTCGAGTTCTTTAACTGAGTCAGTTCAAGTTGGAAGTTCAACTCAAGTCCAACAACTTGAGGAAGAAAATTCCAATTTGAAAACTCAAATTAAAGAACTCAAGGATACGTTAGAACGCTTTACGTTGGGTTCCAAGAATTTGGATCTGATTCTTGGAAAACAGCGTGCCGTTTACAACAAATCCGGACTTGGATTCAAGCCCAAAACTAAATATAGATCATATCTGTCGTTGGTAAATAGAAATAAAAGGAACATAATTCAAGCATGGGTCCCCAAGTCCAACCTCGTTAATCAAATTGGACTTGGACAATATTGGGTCCCCAAGGATCAGGTCCACTACCTCGATAGACCATATCGAGGCTATGATCCAGGGGGAGCAAGAAGGAAAACAATTTTAATAAATTAAATTCAAAATTCATAAATCTAAAATTCACAATTAAATTAAAATTCAAAAATTAAAATTCAAAATTTAATTAAAATTCAAAATTCGAAATTAAATTAAAATTCAAAAATTCAAATTACAAATTCAAAATTCGAAATTAAATTAAAATTCAAAAATTCAAAATTCAAATTACAAATTCAAAATTTGAATTCAAAATTAAATTCAAAATTTGAAATTTAAAATTCAATAGAAGGAGGATCCAGAATAGCTGGCACTCCCAACTAAATTACCCGACTGGGTAACCGAACTTAATCTACCCGAAATGGGTAAACAATAGTATACTACCCGGCAGGGTAATTAAGGTTAGATAAAATAGGCTAGGTTTAACTTTACTAACAGTACTGGTGAAGTTTTTGGATGATAGTACGTTAGGGAAGCTTGGGCATCGCATGTCTAGGAAGATATGGCTTCGACCTGGTGCATTTGGCCAAGTGGAACTGACCGAAGCTACCCTTAAATGGATCCTAACTAGACCAAATTTTAGTATTAAGTTCAATGGGTAAGACTATTTGGAAAACCTCGAAGGCATGGTTACTTTAATGAGTTCCTTGTGACTCACCATAGCCCAGAAGTTTATCCAAAGAATGCTTACTTGTTGAACCCAAAGCTAAACTTGAATCTAACACAAAGTTAAACCAACCCCTTAAACTGAACCACAATTCATCTCACCACAATTATAGGATTACCTGATTGAAAATTTAGATCGGGTGATATGACTAAGAAATTAAAACTAAAATTAACTTAAATCAAGTTAATTCAAAATTAATTTCAAAACTATTTTAAAAACTTAATTTCAAAACTATTTTAAAAACTTAATTTCAAAACTATTTTAAAAATTAATTTCAAAAATCTTTTAAAACTTAATTTCAAAATCATTTTAAAAATCTTTTAAAACTTAATTTCAAAATCATTTCAAAAATCTTTTGAAAATTAATTTCAAAATTATTTTAGAAAATCAATTAAATCATTTCAAAAATCTTTTGAAAATCAATTTCAAAATTATTTAAAAATCATTTCAAAAATCTTTTAAAACTAAATTTCAAAATCATTTCAAAAATCTTTTAAAACTTAATTTCAAAATCATTTCAAAAATCTTTTGAAAATCAATTTCAAAATTTTTTAAAAATCATTTCAAAAATCTTTTAAAACTTAATTTCAAAATCATTTCAAAAATATTTTGAAAATCAAATTCAAAATTATTTAAAAATCATTTCAAAAATCTTTTAAAACTTAATTTCAAAATCATTTCAAAAATCTTTTGAAAATCAATTTCAATATTTTTTAAAAATCATTTCAAAAATCTTTTAAAACTTAATTTCAAAATCATTTCAAAAATATTTTGAAAATCAAATTCAAAATTATTTAAATATCATTTCAAAAATCTTTTAAAACTTAATTTCAAAATCATTTCAAAAATCTTTTGAAAATCAATTTCAAAATTATTTAAAAATCATTTCAAAAATTTTTTGAAAATTAATTTCAAAATTATTTTAGAAAATCAATTTCAAAATTACTTAATTTTAAAAATCATTTCAAAAATCTTTTGAAAATTAATTTCAAAATTATTTTAGAAAATCAATTTCAAAATTACTTAATTTTAAAAATAATTTCAAAAATCTTTTGAAAATTAATTTCAAAATTATTTTTGAAAATCAATTTCAAAATTTTTTAAAAATCATTTCAAAAATCTTTTGAAAATCAATTTCAAAATTATTTAAAAATCATTTCAAAAATCTTTTAAAACTTAATTTCAAAATCATTTCAAAAATCTTTTGAAAATTAATTTCAAAATTATTTTTGAAAATCAATTTCAAAATTATTTAAAAATCATTTCAAAAATCTTTTAAAACTTAATTTCAAAATCATTTCAAAAATCTTTTGAAAATCAATTTCAAAATTATTTAAAAATCATTTCAAAAATCTTTTAAAACTTAATTTCAAAATCATTTCAAAAATCTTTTGAAAATCAATTTCAAAATTATTTAAAAATCATTTCAAAAATCTTTTGAAAATTAATTTCAAAATTTTAGAAAATCAATTTAAAAATTATTTGAAAAATTTATTTAAATAAAAAATCATTTTAAACTTAATTTCAAAATCCTTTGAAAAATCTTTGAAAAACTTATTTAAAAATGATTTGAAAAATCTTTGAAAAACTTATTTAAAAATCCTTTGAAAATTCATTTCAAAAATCTTTTGAAAATTCTTTTCAAAATCTTTTAAAATTAATTCAATTACTGTCAAAATATTAATTTAAAAGGATTTAAAAATATTTAATTATCAAATTCTGATTGCTAAAGTTAACTCTAACTAATTTTCAATAAATTCTCAAAAGTTTAGCATTTTCTCATTTGGAACTTAAATTTTCAATATTTTCAAATAATCTCATCTCAAACTCATTCATAAGCTGCACATGTTTGATAATCTAGAATGGATGAGCTGGAATTAGGATAATATAAAGTTCTTCTTATGCTTGTACTCTAAGACACTAAGAATTTAATTTGGCATTAATTAAGGGGGAATGAACAGAGTCATGCTAGTACTTTAAGGCTAAACAAATTCCTTTAGGGCTCTGATACCCAATCAAGTTAAATAATTTAATTTGACTCATGCTTGGACTGAAAACAAACTCCTACTACTCCCTCTGTCCTAAAAATAAATATTTTTTAATTTTCTTCAAAATGAGTATTCAAAACTCATTTACAGTTTTTTTTCAAAAACTTAACCATGTAATTGAATATTCAACTATTTTTCAAATCTAGGAGACTAATTATAACATTTTAAAGTGACCTCAAATTTTATAACTTCTAAGCAAAACTTTTTATTGAAAACATTTTATTGAAAATTCAAATACTCATATCTTCAAACTTAGTTAATTTTAAGAATATGTTTACTAGACTTAGTTAGATTTTACTCTAAACTTAGCTATTTGGCAAAATACTTTCTCAATACAAATCATTTCAAAGAAGAATATATAGCTAACTATTTTCAAATTTGGCAAAATCCAAAATTCAAAAAGCTAAGTAGTTTTGCTAAGAAGAAAACTTATCTTCTTCCCTCTTTTGAAAATTTTCCTTCAGAAAATACAAATCTACTCTCAAACTGGTTTATTTTTTGATATATGGCAAAGGGGGAGAGTAGGTAAATTAAAGTTAAAGGAAAATTCAAAGCAGAGAGTAGGTAAAGTAAAGTTAAATTCAAGTATTTAATAAAAGGAGGGCTTTTATTAAGGGGGAGTCTTATATTACAAAGTTAAAAGTTTCCAGCTTAACTGTTATTGCGTTTGAAGTTTATTTACTTAAGCTTGGTTAACTTTATGCAGTTATTACATATGTTGTTTTTCTTAACTTTGAATTACGTGTTGCCATAATCAAAAAGGGGGAGATTGTTGGTGCGGGAAGCATCCGACGATCGAACCTAAGTTTTGATAATGGCAAAGGATTCAAAGTTAAGATGCTTTGTGATCTGTTGATTGAGTGTTTCAGAAAGTCCTAGCTGCGGTTAGGCAAGGTAAAACCCTAGGGGTGGTAACCCTAGGTCATAGGGGTGGTAACCCTACGGAAAGTCTTGGCGGTCGAAGGCTTGCAAAAGTCCTAGGGGTGGTAACCCTAGGTGGAAAGTCCGGTGTCGCGAACCGGTGAACTGCCCGGTGAAGCGGATGTTCAGCAGAAAGTCCGGGAGCATCGAGTGTCGAGCAATCCGGAGGATCGTCGCAATGTAAAATCTCCGAGAGGAGTAGGTGAGGACGTGTTCCCGTAGAGGGAGGCGTCGGGTCGACCTAGGGTTTCGGTTGGAAACCCGGACAGTCCGGAGACTATCATAATTTCATATTCATACTATTATGTTGTGTTAACTTTGTGTTGCAGGTATCTTTGGATTAACATACTTGCAGGTACCAAAAACACAAAGAAGGACTCAGATGAACAGTGTCCGAGGCGCGAGCCAGGAAAAGGCCAGTGCAGCAGACTGGAGGCGCCTTGAATGGAGATCAAGGCGCCTTGAACCGGAGGTTGAAGGTGCCTTGGATAGGTTGAAGGCGCCTTAAACCAGATAGAGTTCGACCAGGTCCGTGCTGATCCACGCGGGTGACTCGGCTCGTTCAAGGCGCCTTGGTGAACAGTGTAAGGCGCCTTGAACCCCCTTTATAAGGGGTCTCGACCAGCAGCTTCAGTACACAACTTCCAAGCAATCCTTGTGCTGCGTGCTGCTCATTCAACGACCCTGAAGTGCTGTTACAAGTCCACGACGACCAGGAGCTTCGAGATTACGATTCTGTCGTCGGTAAACTTGTTTTTAATTACTGTACTGATTGTAAATCTTGTACTCTTTTTCGTACTTATAAGTGTTGCCCACCGAAAGCGATCAAGGATCGCGGGCCTTCGAGTAGGAGTCGACCTAGGCTCCGAACGAAGTAAAACTATCTGTGTCCTTCTGTGATTGCATTCGTTACTTCCGCTGCGTATATTTACTTTGGTAGTTTTACGTTTCCGATACGATAAAAATAGCCGCGAGCGCTATTCACCCCCCCCTCTAGCGCGATCTCGATCCAACAATTATTTACTATGCATGTCAACTAGGTATCCGCTGAATGTTGGGCTCCGTTATTTCCATTTCAGGTTGAGGCTGTCCAGAGGAGTTCCAATCGCTAGTTTCCCCCTTTAGGTTGCGAGGATTTCCGTTTTGGATCTTCTCTTTGGTTTTCTTATTATGTTATCGTCTACGTTTCCAGATTTGTACCTTTTGGCACTTGGATCTTGTATAATCCCTTATTATCGATGGATTTTCGTTTGGATGTATGCTGGTGATTTACGTTTTATGGGTGTAGTTGAGTAGGATATCAGATTTGAATTTTATGGGTGTAGTTGAATAGGATATTTGAGATGTTTTCTTTATCGTTGCTTATGTTTGGTTTTTACTATTAAACTGTGTGGGTATTTGCTTAATATATATATTGTTATTGTTCCGGCCGTATTGACCGAGGTATATGTCGCCCTGAGGGCATTGTAGGAAGTTTCATATTGTCACTCGTACAGGGGAAATGCTGCCGAAATTTCTTCTGGCAGAGACTACCTGGGGTGTGACAGTTTAAAAAGAGTAAATGAGAGCATATTCAGACTCATGTGATCTAATCCATATGAACCCATATAACTTGGAATGGATTCGATCAGAGTCCTTTAGGTCCATTAATGAGTGTTAACTGAAACCTATTGATTGACCTAAAGGAATTGATTTTCTGAAATTTTTATATGAAATGGAAAGAGTGAGTGTATAGAATGTATATATGCTCTTAAAGCATGGTTCTAAGACTTACACAAGAAGTTATGGTCGCATGTCAAATGACACGGACATTGGTGCTGCTCTTGTAAAAGCAGCACCACGGTGTTGCTCTTACAAAAGCAGCACCAACGTGGCCTTGGCTTCCGATCACCAAGCTTGGTATTGTTTTCTGACGATCAGCACTAACATGGTTCTGATCTTCTCAGACCAGCACCATAATGTATATAAATATTTAAATTGTTTGGAAAAATGCTAAGAAGGTCAAAAAAAAAAAAATGAGAGCATATTCCGACTCATGTGATCCATATAAACCCATAGGACTAAGAATGAGTCCGATCAAAGTCTTCTAAGTCCATCAATAGATTTTGATTTAAACTCATTGATTGAGCTAGGAGCCTTAGATTTCTAAAACTTTTGTATTAAATGGAAGGGGTGAGTGTAATGAATGTATATATGTCCTCAAACCATGGTTCTGAGACTCACACAAGAAGTTATAGTCGCATGCCAAATGACACGGATGTTGGTACCGATCTTGCAAAAGCAGCACCAACACGACATTGGCTTATGATCACCAAACTTGGTGTTGGTTTCCGAAGATCAACACAAACGTGGTGTTGATCTTTTATACCAGCACCACAATGTACATAAAAATATAAATTGTTTGGAACAACATTAGGAAGGTCTAAAAAGAGTAAATGACGACATATTTGGACTACTGTGATCTATATGAACCTATAGGACTTGAAATGAGTCAGATTAGAGTCCTTTAAGTCCATCAATGAATTTTGACTAAAACTCATTGATTGAGCTAAAAAGCCTTGGATTTATGATATTTTGGTATGGGATGGAAGGGGTAAGTGTATAAAATATATATATATATATATGCCCTTCAACCATAGTTCTAAAACTCACATAAGAATCTATGGCTGCGTGCCAAGTGACACGAATGTTGGTGCTGATCTTGCAAAGGTTGTACCAACGTGGTGTTGGTCTTGCAAAAACAGCATCACGTTAGTGCTGATATTAAAAAAGCAGCACCAACATGGCCTTGGCTTTCGGTCACTAAGTTTGGTATTGGTTTCTGAAAATCAGCACCAACATGATGTTGATCTTCTCAGACCAACATCATATTGTACAAAAAAAAAAAATCATTTGGAACAACGCTAGGAAAGTCTAAGAAGAGTAAAGGAGGGTATTTTTCTGTAACGCCCCGCCTTCTACTGACTAAACTGTAAGGCCGAGGGTTACGGTTGCTAAACTATTCTGTGTCTATCACTGAAGTACAATGTGCGGAAAGCTGAACTAATAAAAGTCTCTGCTAATTGCTATAAAATCTAGAATTTATGTTCAAAATACCATTTCATTGTGTACATATGCTAAGGGAGGGAATCTAAACTTTCCGTTTGATCAAGGAGCTGAAATCAGACGTTTCCAGCTGAAATCAGACTTCCCAATCGATTAAAGCTGAGACTCGATCGATTGAAAGGACTTCAATCGATCCACTGATCGATCCAACGTGCTTCTGTGCACGGAGGTCTTTTCTAAATCGATCGGCCGATCGATCCAGCCTGGGCCAATCGATCAGCTAATCGATTCAGCATCTCTCTGTTCACGAAATTTATTTCCCGATCGATCTGCTGATCGATCCATGGCCAATCGATCAGCTGATCGATTCAGCAGCTCTCTGTTCACGGAATTTATTTCTCGATTGATCGGCTGATCGATCCATGGCCAATCGATCAGCTGATCGATTCATCAGCTCTCTGTAAGCGGAAAATCACTCCCCAATCGATCGGCTGATCGATTGAGGACCCTCCAATCAATCGGCTGATCGATTGGAGCTCTGATTTCTATGATTTCTGCTGCCTTCCACCACTAATCCATATACAATACAAATGTATCAACTTAAAACATCATAAGATTCCTAGGCGTGCCATTACTGTCATTGTTCATGGTTTATTAACTGACATCAAAGTAACTAGTAGTCTAGGCATAGCATAGTGCATACTTTCACAATTCATGACAATTAAACAATCTAAAGGTGCGGAATAATAAGAATATAAGAAGTTCTAATTCTTTAAACTTGCTAGTCCCCAAGAGTCTTTATTCCAAGTTCCTTCTCACACACATCTTGACACATTGACCTTCAGCCTCCGCTAACCCATCTTCCCTTTACCTGTATCTGCAGTATAAGGAAAAGGAACTATAAGCTTGGGAGCTTAGTAAGAACCATCTACCTCACAAAACATGCATTCAATGAAATCATGCTTTTAAAAGATGTTATTTTAAACACATGCTGATATTCATACTGGAAATGCTAAAACATGACATACTAATATATGAGTCATGACAATCAAATACTGATCATAGAAGTATCTTGTTGTATCACTAAGGAAAACTGAACAGATACATAAACTAAGCTAAACTAATGCTAGGCTAATGCTAAATCTGAATTGTATTCACATAACTGATTTGTGAAGTTTGAAAACTATTTTCATAATAGGTAAAAATAATAATCATGCTGTTGATGGGTCCGGCAACTGTACTTGCTATGCGCACATCCCTAACTAAACCCGAGGTAGCTAGTCCCGAATCTAGTAGAGTTTACTAGGTTATCTAAACCTAGGGACGACTATGGGAGCCCAACCCAAGGACAACTAAGAGTCCAGCACAGTTCCACTGATAAAAATAAAATACTGATTTATAAGCTAATTTATCTTATCTTGTTCTTACTAGGTTATCTGAACCTAGAGCTAGGTTATCTGAACCTAGGGGCAACTGTGGGAGCCCACCCATTGGACCGTAGTCCCATATAAGCTGAAGCAAGACTAAGCATGCTATTTAAAATGCTTCTATGGCATTTAACTGAGCTATTAAAATGTCTACTATAGCATTTAACTGTACTAGTCATTTTATCGAACACTTGGTGTGCTCTATCTCTCCTCTCTATTAGGGGACCACCTCTAGGCATCCGACAGCGTCTAAAACCCCAAAACTAGAGAGGGAAACATGTCTGGCCCCTCTAGAGGTGCTCAAATAAACCCTAAACTTGCGAGGAGGGTCAAATACACCCTACGTGCCGAAAAATCTGCATATGGCTGAACTAAAACATGAAAACGTATGATTAACTACTTATACTGCAGGTGAGGGGTTACTTACTTTTTGCGCTAAGTTTCTTACAATTCTGATCGCTATATTTCCGGAGAAGAAGATCTCTTCGGCGATCTTCTTGCGTCTACGTGTTCTTCTCGTGGAGAGGAGCGTCCTCGTATCGGAGTTGTCGCCGGAAGGTGTTCCTACGACCTTAGGGATGGAACCCTAGGTCTCTTGGGGCTTGGTGTGCTGAGAGGGTGAGGAAGAGGGAGAGGGCGGAGATGGAGGGTGAGGGTGAGGAAGAGTTGCTGATCCAAAATAATAAGTCCTCACTTAAATTCTCTATTTACATTAAGTGATTAATACGACCCAACTAACCCATAACTATAAGTTCTCTCCTCTTCTTTCAGCACACCCCTGCTGGGACCACCTGGTTACTAAAGTCATGCTATAAGTTGTAGGGTCTAATAGGTCGCGGGTTCAATTATCGCTTAGGCTATTTTACGTTTTTATTTAATTTTGCTACTTTCGCTATTCCCAAAAATTTCATAAAAATATTCTAAAATTCTAGAAAAATAATAGAATATTTATAAAATTTATTTAAGAATTTTCAGGTGTTACATTTTCAAACTCTTGTGATCTTTATGAACCCATAGTACTTGAAATGGGTCTAATTAGAGCACACTAAGTTCATTAATGAGTTTTGATCAAAATTTATTAACAGACCTAAGTGTTGGTCTACGTACGACTAGCTAGAAGGGAGGGAGGGGGGTGAATAGCCTTAAAAAGGAGTTAGCCAAAATCTCTTGCTTTTGAACTAAGCAAGGTTATAATATTAATTAATCAAATAACATAAAAGGAACAACTTAAAAATAATAAGTAAGAAGGCTAGAGTTTACTTAGTTACAACCTAAGTCGTTGTTAATCCAAGGCAATGAAAAACTCTACTAGAAGGACTCCTTTGTTGAAGGGGGAGCAACCTCTTATACACTTTAAACGCTCAGAAAAAGACTAGGAATTAAATACTAGAGTTATCATGGAAGTCCTAACACCATGAGGCATTTTAGCATCATGGGATGAAGTAGTTGTTGGTATTCGTCGCTTGGAGACACCTCTAAGGGGATCCAGGACACCCTCAATGGATAAGGTTTTATCCTCTTCGTAACGGTAACAACAACGGTCACAGCCAACGTTCAGATGCTCCATAACACCTCCAAAGGAGGCACGAGGGCACCTCCAACATGGTTGGAGGCGCTTTCCACTAAAAGGCGTGAGGGCGCCTCAAACCATATTGGAGGCGCCTTCTATCAAGCAGTTCGACCAATTAACCTTCAAAACTGGTTAACTCTTTCTTACTCTTCTTTGGGTGATTTTCCAGCCGTTTGAAGTTGAGCTCACCCGAGACCAACTTCGACCTTCTTCTCGAGCAGACTTCCTCCTCGGCTTCTCATCCATCGGTGTACTCTTCTATAGCATATTGTCCTTCAGATGCATCGAGCTAGTCGATTCGCTTCCTGTGCCATCCTTCTCATCCTCTACGTCTTCCGCTCGACTTCTTGTGTTTTTAAGTTTTTACACACTTAGACACAAGGTATAAAAAAAAACACATGACCTAACTTGGTTGATTACATCAAAATCAACCTGAGATACTTACAAGCTTTCCTTTTTAATATACATCAACCCAAATTAAGTTAAAGTAAAAAATAAAATATGAAAGAATAAGTCCAAGTAATAAGTTTACAATTAAAGGCAGAAAAAATTGCAATAAAGCAAACATTATTATGCAAACATAATATTGTCAAAATCTCCCCTTTAACTTAATCGCTAGATTTCTGCCCCCTTTAATCACATCAAAAATTAATAAAAAAAATAAGAAAGAAAATAGAAAAAGTTTGAAAAATACCTTGGGAGTTGAAACAGAATTTTCAAGAATATTATTTAATTTTCAAAATAATAATGTTTACCAATTTATCCTTAGTTTTGTCAAAAATAATTTAAAAAATAATTTTTAATTTAAAAAATACTAAAATTTTTTATCATAGTCAAACAGAAATAGAAAGATCAGAATAAAAATGTTCACGACAAATAAATATTTATTTTGACTAGTATAATATTTTTGAACAGAAATAATCATTTTCAAATTTAAATGTTTTAAAAATATAATTTAATTTATAAAATTTGTGATAATTTTTCTAAATATATAATATTTAATATTTTTTATAGAAAAATTAAAAATTTTAAAAATAGTGTCTCGATAATTTTTAATTATAAAAATGTTATATTTAGTAAACAATTCAAAATAAATCAAATAATAGTAAAAAAATGTAAAAAAAAAAAATTTGACAGAAAATATAATATTTTATCATAGAAAATAAAATTTTATAAAAATAAATCTATGAAACATTTTTAATTTTTAATATTTAAAATACTATTTTCATTAACAAATTTATAAAAAATTATTTAATTGTCGAAGAATTCTAAAATTTTTCTACGAATGAATAACAAATTTATTTTTTAGAAAAAATAAAGCCTAATTAATTTCGAATAGAAGGTATACGAAGCAATTTGTTTGGCGTAAAAGATAAATTCAACTATAAGACAATTTAAGCATGCATAAGAATTTATTCAATATGCTAAACATGTAGAAATTCAAAATAAATTATGTCCTGTTGGATTAATCAATAATTTTTGTGGAATAACATTTCTTATAACTTTGGAAATTTAACCCCTATGATTTTTCAAATAGCAATTAAGTCTATCATTATATCTAACCTTTGAAATTCTTAGAACATTTGAGCTTGAAGAATTTTTTTTTTTTTTAGTAATTCTACTTGTTCTTTCAGTTGTTCATTTTCAATTGAAGTTATCGAAGTGTTCTAAGGACATGCAATTGCTAATTTAATTTTTAAATCAATATTCCCCTTTTTCATTTTCATATACTTAGACCTTAATTTGTATAACAACCTAGACATCAATTTAATACCTTGAAAAAATTGTTCAGAGAGAAGGTTACGTACCTCACTAGCCGTGTCAGACTCATAGTTTGACGCTCTCCTTTTATCAATGCTTTCAATGCTCATCTCGAATGAGCTTTCTTCATCTTCATCTTTTTGGTAACTTGCCATTAATGCAAGTCTGACATATGTTTCAATCTCTGATTCGGATGATGATGATTCATCCCACATCGCCTTAAGATTCTTGTGCTTCGATTGTTTTAGTCCTTTGTCCTTATTTTTCTTCTTCTCTTTGTTCATCAATATGGAACAGTTATCTTTGATGTGTCCCTCTTCACTACAATTGTAGCACCATATTTTTCTTTTTTCCGGAATAAATTTCTTGGCCCGCGTCTTATTAAATTTATTAGTTT
The DNA here is from genome assembly GCF_018446385.1 of Zingiber officinale. Lineage (NCBI taxonomy): Eukaryota > Viridiplantae > Streptophyta > Magnoliopsida > Zingiberales > Zingiberaceae > Zingiber > Zingiber officinale. The sequence continues at coordinate 38,814,168 of NC_055986.1, read as the reverse complement.
TAAAAAAATCATTTAATTTTCTTACCATATAAGCTCTTTCGTCTTCGTCAGCTGATGAGTCAGAATCTGATCTATTTTTCTGACTTGCAGTGCTAGGTTCTATTTTGGCTCATCTTTCTTAGTCTTGCACATTGAGTTTCATGTAATTCTAAGGTTGAAAACAAATTTTCTAAGGTACTTACCTCAAGATCCTTAGAGATGTAGTAAGAATCTACTCTCGATGTCCAATCCGGGGTCCTCGGAAATGTATTAAGTGCATATCTTAATGAGTCTCGATTTGTTACCGTTTCCCTGAGGTTGGTGATTTCGGTGATCAGATCCTTGAGTTTGGCGTGCAACTAAGCAATCATTTCTCCTTCTTCAAGCCAGAGGTTGCTAAGTTGGTTTCGAAGCATATCTCGTCTTGCGAGTTTAACCTCCGATGTCCCTTTGTGAAGCTCTAGGAATTTTTCCCAGAGTTTTTTGGCTGAGTCATAGGTGCTGATCCGGTTCACTTCTTGTGGTGATACTATATTCAGCAGATGGAACTTTACTTTACCATTTTCCATAAAGTTGACCTGCTCCTTCTTGCTCCACAAATATTCTTCCTTTTCAACTCTGCGTTGATCTCTAGGTGCTACAAAATCATACTTTATTATTAGCAAAATATCAAAATTAATTTTAAATAATACCTCCATTTTCTTTTTCCATATGACGAACTTCCCCTCAAACTCTGGCGGGTAGATACTAGATCCAACTATTTCCTTGTTGTTTCATTTGGCGGTTAGTTCTTCTGAGATAGTTGGACTCTAATATCACTTGTTGGTCCAGGTGAGATTGGCTAGAGGGGAAGGGGAGGTGGGGGTGAATAGCCGTTGATGCGGTGATAAGGAGGGGCCCATCCTGTGGGGATAGTTGTCACGGTGGAGGTTAAAGTCAAGACAGTCAACGCTCAGATATCATCAGCCGGTCAGACAATTAGGTCAACGCTCAGATATCATCGTCCGGTCAGAAGATTAGGTCAACGCTCAGATATCATCAATCGGTCGGCGATCATGCCCCGACTGAGAGGAGAAGGTTCCGGTCCGATCTCGCCTTTGACACGGGGAGGTGTCAAATGACCGACGCTCAATGGAGTAGTGGACACCGGACGGAGGAGGAGATGATATGCAGAAGTCAGGCCGAGCAGCTACCCTACTCGGCCAAGCAGTAGGACTCAACATTGGCAGAGCGAAATTTCAGCCGAGCAGACGTGACACAAGCACAGGGGAGTTCTGGCCGAGCGGACGCGACACATGCAACGAAGTCCCGGCCGAACGGGTGGTACACAGGAACAGTGAAATCCCGACTGAGCGGTTATCCGGCTCGGCCTAGAAACTACCTCGTTGTGTTATCCCTCGACATCCTTTTGGGACTTAGTACCGCCGACATCAAGCATGGTCAACCAGAAGATCGTACGACGAAAACTTCCACTGTTACATCAGAGATATGCTCGGTCTGTTAAGGTATTGTGTCAGGGACACTTTACTGACAATTCTTTTCAGGGGAAACTTTGGGAAGCGTACTCGCCTTGGGGAGTGTGCACACGCGCTACAGGAGCTCTATATAAAAGGGAGTCCAAGCATCGACGGAGATACGCAATAGACACTCTTCATGCTACACTGTTCATTCTTGTTGTTGCTCTGCCTTCTGCTTCATTGTCAGTGACTGACTTGAGCGTCGGAGGGCCAACGCCGTGGACCCCTTCCTTGGCTCGACACTAACGTCATCTGTGTTGCAGGACGGAGCGGAGTCTACAGGCGGTCAGCGGGAGTGCCACATCCTCATCTTTCCATCTCATCGACTTTCAGACATGATCAACCATGAAAACAAGTAAGCCAAAATCTCTTACTTTTGAACTAAGCAAGGTTACAATATTAATTAATCAAACAATATAAAAAGAAACAACTTAAAAGCAATAAGTAAGAAGGCCAGAATTTACTAGATTACAACCTAAGTTGTTATTAATCCAAGGTAATGAAAAGCTATACTAGAATGACTCCTTCGTTGAACGCGGAGTAGCTTTTTACACACTTTGAACATTCAGAAAAAGATTAGGAATTGGATACCACAGTTGTCATCCAAGTCCTAACACCAAGGGACTTTTTATAGTCTCTTAGGATAAAGTAGTCATTGATATTCATCACTTGGAGGCGGCTCTAAAGGGATCCAGGGCGCCCTCAATGGATAAGATTTTATCCTCTTAGCAACGGTAACAGAAACGGTCACGACCAAGGTTCAAATGATCCAAGGCTCCTCCAAAGGAGGCGCGAGGTCGCCTCCAACATGTTTGGAGGTGCCTTCCACCAAAAGGCGCGAGGGCGCCTCCAACTATGTTGGAGGCGCCTTCCACCAGGTAGCTCGACTAGTTAACCTTCCAAATTGTTTAACTCTTACTTGCTCTTCTTTGGGTGATTCTCTGACTGTCCGAAGTTGAACTCATCCAAACCCAACTCTAATCTTCTGCTCGAGTATGCTTCCTCCCATGCTTCTCGTCCCTCGAACGCCGCACATGTCATTCTCGTCCACTGGTGTACTTTTCCGTAGCATTTCGTCCTTCGGATGCACCAAGCCCATCAACTTGCTTCTTGTGCCATCCTTCTCATCTACAACATCTTCTATTCGACTTCCTATGTTCCTAAGTTTCTACACACTTAGACACAAGATATCAAAATAACACATGACATAACTTAACTTGGTTGATCACATCAAAACCAACCTAGGAGCCTTGGATTTCTAATACTTTGGTATGGAATGGAAGGGGTGAGTGTATAGAATGTATATATGCTCTCCAACCATAGTTCTAAGACTCACACAAGAAGTTATGGTCGTATGTCAAGTGGCACAGACATTGGTATTGCTCTTACAAAAGCAGTACCATGCTGGTGCTACTCTTGCAAAAGCAGCACTAATGTGGCCTTGGCTTCCGATCACCAAGCTTGGTACTAGTTTCTGAAGATCAACACGAACGTGGTGTTGATCTTCTCAAACCAGTACCATAATGTACATAAAAATTTAAATCATTTGAAATAACGCTAGGAAGGTCTAAGAAGAGTAAATGAGAGCATATTCAGACTTCTGTGATTCATATGAATCCATAGGACTTGAAATGAGTCTGATTAGACTCTCCTAGATCCATCAATGAGTTTTGACTAAAATCCATTAATTGACCTAGGGACTTTTTATTTCTGATATTTTGATATGGAATGAAAGGGGTGAGTGTATAGAATGTATATATGTCCTCTATCCATGGTTCTGAGACTCACATAAGAATTTATAGTTGCGTGCCAAGTGACACGGATGTTGATGCTGGGCTTGCAAAACTAGCACCACGTTGGTGTTGGTCTTGCAAAACCAGCACCACATTAGTACTAGTCTTTCAAAAATGTAGATCTGCTACATTAACGGTCCTTCTAGTGTCAACCCCACAGATGTGGAGAGAGATACATGCATGTACACAGGCGTCAAGCGCTGGTCTTTCAAAACTAGCAACAACGTTGCCTCTTGAGTCCTTCAAACTCAATATCCTATTTCAATTGCTAGATCACATTTTATAAAAGACATCATCAATGTCTTATATCCAATGGTATCATTTCACTATCAATATTAGTAGAATTCACATGCAAAATTGAGTTTCATAAAAAATTATAAATTTTTGTTAAAAATATAATGGATATAGAATATCATCCAAGAATTAAAAATTCCAATTTTACAAATTCTAGTTCCCATGAGAAAAATTATCTACACGTAAATCAAACAAGCCAGCTGCAATGTCTCACATAGTTGCAGATTAAGGAAGCACTCCTAATTCCAATACTAAAGGAATTTCAACTTGGCTAGGGTATGGGGCATGTGCAGTCCTCGTATATAAACTTGTATGTGATGCAAATCAATGTAAGTAAATTACAATAATCATAAAATAATACATGATTTATACTAGATGAATTTTTGAACGTATTCTTCATATCAAAATGAATTTTTAGAGTTTATATCCTTTGTGAGCTTGGAAATATTTACATTCAGATACACTAAAATAGAATCATAAAAGACTTAAAACAATCTACTTCTTAACTAGTAAAAGACTTAGTTTTTCATGTATAATCATTAAAAATAAGAATATTCTATTTTTACATGAACATAATAAATTAACAATCCTATCTAATTAAAACAAACAGAAATTCAAGATAGATAGTTTATAGAAAAATCATAATATATTTCAATTTGTAAAATATAACTAGCAATAATTTATAACTATTAAATGGAATATAAAATAGTTTAAGTATAGGGTTGAAATCTAACTCTGTGACTAGTGGATAAAATATAACAATAAGCAACTATAGATCCTCATTCTCATTAATATTCCAATTATTATCAAGATATGGACTCTATTCATCAAAAAAAAATTTTAAGTAGTTATTTCACCATTCTCAAACTATAATTTAGTTAATGAAACCTTTTACTAGTAAGCATGTTGAAGAATACACATAACAAAGATGATGTTATAATATCAACACCAAAGTTGGTATTAGTCTTTGCAAACTAGCATCAACGTTAGTTTTGGTCTTTCAACACCAGCACCAATGTTGGTGCTGGTTTGCAAAAACCAACACTAGTGTGTAGTCAATAAGATTTTTGTAAACTAGCACCAACGTGTAGTCATTAGATTTTTAAAAATCAACATCAATATTGTGTTGGTTTTTGAAGACCAACACTAATGTTGTAATTTTTAAAAAGCAACACCATCATGCTCTTCGAAATCAAGCACCAAAGTGTTCTCGTAGTGGGTTTTAAACAGCTGGTTCTTATAAACTACGACGGGTAAAAGACAAACACTCAACATACCTTCGTAACATCTTTTTGCACCATTCTGAAACACAAGTAGAAAAAGAAGAGGGAGATTACTAGCATAGATGTAAGCGAAAACCCTAACTTACTTGGCACGAGTTGAGAGTTGAGCAAGATAACATATATTTAATGTTGGAAACGGAGGAAGAGAGGAGAGGATGAATGACAAAGATGGTTTAGGGCTTTCGTTTTAGGGAAGAGAGGAGCGGGTGAGCGGCGAAGAGGGTTTAGCACTTTCATTTTAGGGAAGAGAGGGATGCAAAGGAAGAGAAAGAGCAAAAACAAACCCGTGCTAAGAAAAAGAGCGATTAAAAAAAAAAACAAATTTAGGACATGTCGCTAGCACATGTATGCTATCACCGACAATCGCTCATATAAGGTATGCTATCACCCACAATCGCTCATATAAGGACGTGTAGGATTTCAAAAAACAATATATATATATATATATATATATATATATATATATATATATATATATATATAGAGAGAGAGAGAGAGAGAGAGAGAGAGAGAGGGGGGAGTATAGAGGGACTATTAATATTAGATATTTAACTTGAATATCCGATTATATATATATATATATATATATATATATATATAATCGGATATTCAAGTTAAATATCTAATATTAATAGTCTCTCTATACCCTTTTCTATTCGTATTGAATATTAAATCTTCTATCGAATTTGAAAGAAATTATCATCCCTATTAATATGTCACTCTTCAGCATTAAAATCAGGTTTCAACCATAAATATTTTCCCTTTATCAAACTTAATTTTTAAATTTTCTCTAAAATTAAAATATAATTTAATTTTTGAATCAACTTACATAATAAATTTTTAAATAAAAACGAACCCATATTGCTTTAACTTAAGATGGAAGGCATTGCCCACTTTTAAAGAAGATATTTAAGATTACCTTCAGGGTTAAAATTTAAAAATTATACAAAGTTAAAATATGAGATTTTCTAAAATAATCATCTTAAATTAAAATAGAACTTTTATTTTTATATATATATATATATATATATATATATATAACTTTTAAAGAAGATATTTAAGATTACCTTCATGGTTATAATTTTAAAATTATACAAAGTTAAAATATGAGATTTTCTAAAATAATCACCTTAAATTAAAATAGAATTTATATAAGGTGATTATTTTAGAAAATCTCATATTTTAACTTTGTATAATTTTAAAATTTTAACCATGAAGGTAATCTTAAATATATATATATATATATATATATATATATATATATATATATATATATATATATATATATATATATATATATATATATATTTGACTTATATAATATTATATATTGATTTCTCATGAAAAAATCTGCGAAAATTTCTATTACGATCTTATATTATAGAATTCTGTTATAGTTTTTCATAACAGAATCCTGTTATGATTTTTTATAATAAAATGCTGTTATGATTTTATCGGGGCTAAGATTTATGCACTATTTATAGAGATCATTATAAACCTATTATACAATAACAAGAATCATAATATTTTATGCACTATTTATAGGGATCATTGTAAACCTATTATACAATACCAAGAATCATGGAATATGATTCTATTATGTAGAGAGAATTTTAATAAAGCTTTAGCAATTTTTGTGGAGTAGGCACTTCACCGAACCGTCGTAACTCTTCTTCTTCTTCTCCTTCCTTGTGTTTACTCCTTTTGTGCTTCTTTGTCTTATTGCTCAGCGCAATCTCTCTCTCTTCCTCTTCTTTCGCATTAAAGGTTAAGAGATGTTGCTCTCCTCTTTGCGCAACAATTGGTATCAGAACTACAGATTTTGATGGATTTCGTCAACATGTCAGGGATGACTTCTGTGAAGTTTGATATGGTGAAATTTGACAAAACCGGAAACTTCGGATTATGGCAAAGAAGGGTCAAGGACTTATTGGTACAACAAGGCATGGTGAAAGTGCTAGGAGAAAGGAAATCGGAAAGCATGAAGAGATTAGATTGGGAAGAACTTCAGGTAAAGGCACTGACAATAATTAGGCTTTATCTTACGGATGATGTGATGTACCATATCATGGAGGAGTCACCGGTGTCAGTTTGACAAAAGTTGGAAAGCCAATACATGTCAAAGTTATTGACAAACAAGCTATATCTTAAGCAGAAATTATTGGGCGGAAGATGACAGAAAGAACCGATTTGAACTAACACATCAACGTATTCAACCAGATTGTGAATGATCTAAAGCGAGTTGATGTGAAGATCGAAGATGAAGACAAGGCGTTGATGTTTTTGAATTGTCTACCTTCATCTCCTACGTACGAGAATTTGGTTATTACTTTAATATAGAGTAAGAAAACTATCAAATTGGAGATCACAGATACATTGCTAGGTTTTCATCAAAGGAAGAAAACAAGTGATGAAGTTTCTCAGAGAGGACTTACGGTAAATAGCAAACAAGAGTGTGGTAGAAGCAAATCTCGACATGGATCGGATAACAACAACTAGGCTCTTTCTAAGTTGAGAAGAAAGAAGGTGATCACGTGCTACACGTGTAGAGGCAAAGGTCATATGAAGAGAGATTATCCAGAGATAAAGAAACATATTACAAAGAACAAAAGTAGTTTGACAAAATCTGTAAACATAGTTGAAGAGGAAAATTTAACGAGCGGTGATGGAGATATGCTATCGATTATGTCGAGTTCAGAGCAGATGACGGATGCATAGATCTTAGACTCTGCATGTTCATATCACATGACTCCAAACAAGGAGTGACTTTACACCTATAGGCAGTGGATTCTAATTCAGTGTTGATGGGAAATGATACGTCACGCATAGTTGTTGGCATAGGGAACGTCAGAATCAAGATATTTGATGGTGTGATCAGAACTTTATGTGATGTCAGACACATACCAGATCTAAAGAAGAATTTGATCTCACTAAATACACTCGATGATATTAGTTGCAATTACAAATCAGTGAGTGAGGTGATGAAAGTCAGCAAGGGAGCTCTGACGATAATGAAAGGACAAAAGGCAACAAGGAACATCTACAAGTTGATAGGGACTATAGTTGTAGGTAGAGTCACCTCAGTGGAGTCTGAATCAGATAGTACTGTCTTGTGGCATAAGTGACCAGGGCATATGGGTGAATGTAGGATGCTAGAACTTCACAAGAGAGATTTGCTGAAAGGTGTCAAGACGTGCAGGCTTGAATTATGCAAATTCTATGTTCTTGGAAAATAGAGCAAAGTGCAATTCAAAATAGCAACAAATAAAACGGAGATGATTCTAGACTGCGTACATACAGATCTCTAGGGACCAGCCAATATAGCATAACGTGGAGAGCATTTATATTTTATGAGTTTTATTAATGATTACTCACAAAAGGTCTGAGTATACTTTATGCGTCACAAGTCAGAAACTTTTACAAAATTTAAATTGTGGAAAACTGAAGTGGAGAACCAGATTGGAAGGAAGATCAAATGTCTTAGGTTAGACAATGAGACTGAGTACACAAATTCAAAGTTTCAAGAATTTGTGAGTAATATGCGATAATGAGACATTTCTCAATTCGCATGACACCTCAACAAAATGGGGTAGTGGAAAAGTTGAACAAAACAATCATTGAGAAAGCAAGATGTTTTAGGCTGAATGCAGAGCTAGCAAATAATTTCTGGGCGGAAGTAGTTAACATGACATGTTATCTCATTAATAGATCACCAAGGGCAGCACTAGAAGGCAAAGCATCAGAGGAAGTATAAACTGAAAATCAAGTAGATTACTCTCATCTTCAAGTTTTTTGGATGTCTAACTTATATGCACATATCTAGTGAGGAAAGATCAAAGTTAGATGCAAAGTCAAAGCAGTGCATTTTTTTGGGATTTTAGAAAGAGTTAAAGATTTCAAGCTTTGAGATCCTAAGGTAGACAAGGTGGTGATCAGTAAAGATGTGGTGTTTGACGAGAAGGCTATGCTACAACGTACTCAGGAAGAAGGAAAGGAAGTACCATAGAGCAATATGGAGAAAGATATTGTGTAAGTGGAACTAAAAACTCATGACTCCAATGATTCTAGCTCAGAGCACACGAAACATTACACTATAGCTGGTGGCAGAACGAGACGAGTCATAAAACCACCCACCAATACAAATTCAAAGACTTAGTATCTTATGCACTTATCACTAGTAGTGGAGACCCTACGTCTTTTCAGGAGACGATACACAGCTTTAAGAAGGATAAGTGGATGAGTGTTATGGCAAAGGAGATGGAATCATTGCATAAGAACTAAACATGAGATCTAGTGGAGCTTCCTGAAGAAAAGAAAGCTATAGGGTGCAAGTGGATATTCAAGAAAAAAGAAGCAATGTAAGAGTGAGAAGAAGTGAAATTCAAGACTCGGTTGATAGCAAAGGGGTATTCACAGAGAAAGGAGATTGACTATGAAGAAATTTTCTCTCTAGTAGTAAGATATACGTTAATTAGAGCGGTGTTGGCTTTGGTGCTCATCACGATTTGCAGCTAAAGAAAATGGATATGGACAACATTTCTTCATGGAAATTTGGAGGAGCAAATTTTTATATCACAACCTGAGGGATTTAGTCAGCCCGGACAAGAGCGATTGGTTTGTAAGTTGAAGAAACCACTCTATGAATTGAAATAATCTCCTAGGAAATCGTACAAACAATTTGATTCATACATGATTCAAAACAAATATAGGAGAAGTGAGTATGATTGCTGCATATATGTGAAAAGCCTTGAACATAAATTACTGATTTTCTTACTACTATACATAGATGACATGTTCATTATTACGAAGAAGATGAAAGAGGTCAACAAATTGAAGAGACTACTGAACAAAGAATTTGACATGAAAGATTTGGGAAAGGCCAAGAAGATTCTTGGGATGAAGATTCACAGGATAGAGCTGTAGGGAGATTATGGTTATCTCAATATAGCTATATGAAGAAGGTACTGGATAGGTTCAACATAAAGAATGTAAAGTGGTGAGTACACCCCTAGCGCATCACTTCAAGTTATCCAGTACACAGTGTCTAAAGATGAATGACGAGATCTAAGAGATGTCAAAGGTTCCTAATGCAAGTGTAGTTGGTTGTCTGATGTATGTCATGGTTTGCACGAGTCTAGATTTGGCGCAAGCAGTTAGTATAGAGAGCAAGTTTCTCTTAAATTGTGGTCGACCACATTAGGATGCAGTGAAGTGGATTTTCATATACTTGAGAAATACAACTAATTATGACATCATGTTCAATAGACAACCGGAAGATCCTTTAGTTGCTGGATACATAGATGCAGACTATGCAGGAGATTTAGATGACAGGAGCTCTACTATATGATACATGTTCACCATGGCAGAAGGGCCTATCTGTTGGATATCTAAAATATAATCTATTGTTGCATTTTCTACTATAAAGTTGGGTATGACAGCAGTTGAAGCAATGAAGGAAACTTTATGACTTACAGGGTTGGTTAGAGAATTGGGCGTTCAACAAGGTGGAGTCAAGTGTTATGCGATTGTCAGATTACTATCTATTTGGCGAATAATCAAGTGTATCATGCGAGAACTAAACATATTGATGTGAGATTTCACAAGATCATAGAGCTGATTGTTTCCAGAGAAATTCAACTTGAAAAGATTCACATTGTAGATAATGCTGCAAACATGTTGACAAAGCCAGTGACCACAAAGAAGATCAAATATTGCTTGAACTTGATCCATATCTCTAGATACTAGAGGAAGGAAGCTCAAACTTAGAGATCCAGGTGGAATTTTTATTCAGATACTCATGTTTTTTGAATGGATGAATATTCGTCAAGGTGGAGATTATTGATGGGTGACTCATATTTAGATGAAAGTCATTGCGATGGATGTCATGGAAGAAAAATCTGTTAAGATTTTTCATAATAAAATTCTGTTACGATTTTATATAACAAAATTCTGTTATGATTTTTCATAACAAAATTCTGTTGTAATTTTTCATAACAAAATTCTATTATAATTTTACTAGGTCTGGAGTTTATGCATTATTTATAGGAATCATTATAACCATGTTATATAATAACAAGAATCATGAAATATGATTCTCTTGCGTAGAGAGAATTCTATAAAGGTTCGACCGTTTTTGTAGAATATGTACATCGCCAAACCACAGTAATTTTTCTTCCTCCTTTTCCTTCCTCGTGTTTGCTCCTTTTGTGCTTCTTCTTGCACAAGAAAGTAAAAAAAATCCCTTTTAACTATCACATGAGAAAGGAGATAATGGAAGCTTTACATTGAGAGGAAGCCCACACCTTGTAAGGGTTGTTTTTAAAAAATATATATATAAATTCAATTAGTCTCATTGACTAACCTTGAAGTATTCAGTTGGTCTCCCATCGACCACTAGGATAAATTGAGAAGCGAGTATGACAACCAACCCAAAAGTCCAACATCTTTTGGTTGCGCATCCCATTTAGAAAGAAAATACCTACAAATACGTCATAGCTAAGGATTGAACCGTGGATACATGAATGACAACCTGAATATCCTATTGTGACATTATAATCCCGGGACCCTATAAGGGTTGTTTTAGTAAGCAGATGAGAAGGAAAGAGAAAAATCTAATAAATCTCTTGACTGAGTGAAGGTTGGTTTGGTTGATCAAACCACCTGACTTACCTCAATTTGATCAGTTCAGCTTTAAAACAAACACAATTCAAGCTCAAATCACACCGGGTCTAATTCACCGTATGATGAACTCAATTACAAATTTATTTTTTTCAAAATCAAGCCAAACTTCTTCTCAAATTGAGAAAATTAATATTATACCTAATTTAATATCCAACTGAACATAATACATGTCACTACCACTTCCTACAGTGAGTGTTAACTACTAATCCTAATATATCGAATGAGCCAATAACTTGCCAGTCTATGTGAAAGAAAAAACGTATATTTCAGTTTCTCACTCGTATGCTACTTTTGTCTGGATACTGCACAAGGAATCTATGCAATTCTTCAACACACAAATCAACATTTTCCAGCAAAAAGTTTAACCCAAATAAAATTTCTCACACCTTTTCTTAACTTAATGGAATAAAAAAAATTCAGAATTCATGCAAAGGAACAGAGTCTTAGATGCTAACCTTGTTGCCCATGTATGTGTATCAAGTTGCTCTGGCACGAGCAGATCTTCACAGTAAAAAACCAACTTAAAACACTACTAGTGCAGGAATGGCACTGCGCCTTGTGCAGCGGCATGTATTTAAAACAAAAAATCTGTTGACTTTTAGCACGAATAGTTACTACTTATACCTGTGAATACACAGGAGATAAAGAATACGGAGACAAATCTACAAAATGGAAGAGACAACAGAAAAGAAAATTTTAGCAAATGATATAATAGAGTGCATCTTTCAAGTACTAACTCTAAACCAATTCTTTGAATCATCTTTAGTTAAAGGCCGAAGTTGCAAAGCTGGAGAAAATCCATTTCAGTATCGACATACTTGGTCCAGAGATGCTTGTATTGGTTTAGGGCCACATCTAGCCATGGTTTCATGTTACCATCAAAATGAATTACCACCGCATTTTGAATCTCGTCGAGACTTACACTAGGGTTGTAACCAAGACCCAGAACATGCCATGTCTTATTCAGTGGTTTTGTGGTAGCGTAGAAGGTAGCTAATCCTGCTGGAAGAACAGATGATTGATCCCAAAGAGTTCCGTCCTCATTCTGACAGCACAAGCATCAAAACAAATTCCAAGTCAGGTATCCATTCAAATCATATGTTGAAATAGGCTTATAGTTCACTGGCTGGTTTAGTGGGTGGAAAGAGATAAGGGAAGTGAGTGGGAAAAGGCTCACAGAATTGCATATGCTCCAGTGTGAATCACTCATATACATTTGTGCCACTTTCCCTCTCCCTACTCCTACTATCTTTCAGCCCAAGTAAATCCAGTTCAGAAGTTCAATTCAGACCATAAATGCATAAACCACTAGGGCAATAAGCAAGAGGAACAATATTGTCATACAGATGTTTAAAACTGTAAACATACAAAGCAAAAAAGAATAAAAAAGTATGCCTGTTCTAACTGAAATCACAGGTGTTAGGGCTCCAAAACTAAACTCAGAATAGATAAACACGGAATTATATTAGAGTTAACACAAACAATCTGGTAAAGAGACTCTCTCCACCAGACAAAGTCACTGCTCTCTTCCAGATTCCCTCCCCTCTAACTTCCCATAAACTTATAACCACACACATACTCTAGAACATGTTAACATAACTGCCACAAGAATATAACTAACTCTAAAATATAAAGTGCCTACTATATATTAATTCTATTAAGACCCCTTTGTGTTTTGTCCCTCCTAAAATATACAAGCCATGTTTCCCCATAATCCAGTATGTTTCCTCCATGATCCAACACCTAGTCCATATATGGAACTTGGTTCCTATCATTACCACCTGCTGCAGCTTTAGCCTTGTCCTCAAGGCTAAAATAAGGAAATTGATTTCTAAGAGTGAAATCATTCTCCCACATTGTGTCAATCATGCTCTTGGAGAGTCTCTTTACCAGATTGTTTGTGTTAACCCTAATATAATTCTATGTATTTATCTATCCTAAGTTTTGGAGCCCTAACATTTGGTCTGACCTGCCGGATGTAAGAGGGGTTGTATGTTTAGAAGGAATGCCAAAGATATCATTGGAAGAGAGGATGGTGATGCAAGAAGGAAATATGGAAGAAATGAGAGGTATTATTCATGTCTGAAATACAACAACATGGTTCTCTTTTACAAGAGATTAACAATCAGTTAGGGACAAGGGTTGAAGCAACACCATTGAAGGGGGCATCCACTTCTGCTGATTAGTCCTCTCAATCTGAGTCTCAGCAACAACAAGGCGATCAATTGGACGAGTATAAGATGTCTATTAAGAAAGTGGAATTACTAATGTTTGATGGTTGGGACCCAGTAGCGTGAATTACTAGGGCTGAAATTTATTTCCAAGTCCAGAATAGTTCTGATAAAGTTAAGGTCAAGTTGGCACATGTAAGTATGGAAGGTGCCACCATTCATTGGTTTAATCTTCTAAAAAAAACGAAGTTAATCTAACCTGAGAAAAACTTAAACGTGTAGTTATAGCCCATTATGGAAGGTGTAGACATGAGAATCCTATTTAAGAATTGACAGCATTAAAACAAACTAAAAATCTGGAAGAATTTATTAAGCATTTGAGTTGATTTCTTCACATGTTCCACGCCTTCCAATATTTCATGAGTGGATTACAACCTCATATCATAAGAAGAGTACGAACACTGAATCCACTATCTAGCGGGCAGTTAATGCACATGGTAAAGGATGTTGAAGAGGAATTGCCAGAAGGGGAGATCCCACAAAAGACATTAGGGAAGGAGAGGTTATGGAGCAATTCCAGCCAGGGCAGTGCTGGTTTGGGAAATTTTCACACATATATAGGGCTTAATTCAATTCAGAAGAAATTGGGTCAAACTTTCCAAATGGGCAAAACCAGTACACCATCAAGATGGGGTTCTAACAAAATTTGAGACTCTAAGGAAACTAGGAAAGCATGTTCTGCATCAAATAGAGATCCTTCATCCCTAGCCTCTACAGCAAGAAAAGGAGAAGGAGAGAAGCGAGGGTTTATGGAAAAATTTAGAGGAATTCATTCCATTACTTATCTAGAATTCATGGAACAAAGGGCAAAGGGATTATGCTTCAAATGTTGTGAAAAATTCCACCCACTTCACCAATGTGTGGAGAAGCATTGAAGTTGTTAGTGTTAGAAGAGAATGAAAAATTATATTCAGATGGAGAGATAGTGGGTCTTGAAGCAGAAAATTTAGAAGATGAGGAGCTGGAGTGTAAACTTATGGGATTATTGGGTATGAATTCAAAAAGTACAAATGACAATAGAACCATGAAGCTAGAGGGCAAATTAATGGGGATTGATATTGTGGTGCTTATAGATAGTGGAGTCGGTCATAATTTTATTTCTCCTCAATTAACTGTGGCTCTCAGATTGAAGGTGCAAGAGACAAAGAGATTGGGAATTAAACTCGGGTTCCTATCAACAGGGAATTCTTTGCTAACTGGAAATGGATTTTTGTCAAAATTAACACAGCTTTCCCTATGATCATAAAAGATAGTTACAGTCAATCTTATTATACTTTACATTCTTACACATTGAAACATGGAAAATAAAAGAGCATGGAAACAGGTAACAACCCTATCAAGTCAATTTGAATAGGATAAATCACTTATAGGTCAAAAATCAAAATGACACCCCTTATTTTTGTCATCATCAAAAGAGCATTCTATTTAAAAAATATATATTAAAAGTGCGCCTCATTCTATTTTTTATCCTAAAAATTTCTTTATTCTAGTGTTGTTGTAGATTGGCCAAAAATACTACAAGCAATTTGATCAAAATGCTTCCCGTGATAGCAATTTTGATCAAAACTACTACAAAAGCAATTTTGACCCAATTAGAATAATTTTGACTAAGTTGGAACAAGTGTATTTTGATATAATAGTGTTCCACATGTAACAATTTTGATTAAGTTGGAGCAATTTTACTCTATATCCTCAAATAAGGGTATTTAGGATAGGGCCTTTTGATATTTTTTCAAAACAGGGCATCCTTTTGATGGTAACAAAACTATGGGCCACCTTTTTAATTTTTGCCTATTATTATATTCCCCAACTTTATAATTTCCCAAAAGACACCTCCAATTGAATGGTTAACTGTCCAACTTGAAAGTTCCTTATTTTGATAATCCAACAATGACTAAAGTGTGATGATTATAATATGTATATACAGGATCAATCTTGTCATACTTTGGGGCCACTAAGTATGTACTTTGGCTTTTTGAACTAGTTGCCATCAGAAATATGGTAATAGAGAAATTAAAGTTTGAAGGAGTCACTCTGAGACTATTGTGCATATATGTAGCTCCTTTAAGCTGATGTACCCTAGCTTTGACTAATAACATGTGATTTTTTAGGTTCAAAATTCAGATTAAAAACATATAAAAAATAATACAGATTGTATTCTCTCTGTAGAAGCACAAGGAAGCTTGATCCAACACAGAATGTTAAGGCCTTTAGATGAAGAGTCCCTTCATACAAGGAGACCCAGAAGGGACTTCACTTGTCTATGTGGGACTAAATGGAGGAAACAGATCTTATCACTCTCTTATAGCCCATAAGTTCAACATTGCCAGGGCGAGGGGCCATCTTGATACCAGGTTGAGGAAGCCCAATTGAACCATCCCTAAATGCTAAAAAACTTAGCTGAAGAATCTATTGATACTCAAGCATAACCAAGGGTCTTACTTAACCATGTGGGACTACAGTGACGAGTTGACGCATATTACCTCCAGGTTTTTTAGCATGGAAAAGATGCATATTTAAGACAACCAAATTGTTTGGCAAAAAGAAACTATTTCAAATTCATGTGGTCTATAGTATCTTGTTAAAGATTTGATTAGAACAAAAGCTCTAAACGGCCCTATCTGTTTATCATAGTTCAACACATGATTTGAAATTTTTTAACTTAAAGCCAGGGAAGCATGGGGATAGATAGATTGACCACCCAATTTCAAGCACTCCATCAGTGTGGCAGGCTTGTTGAGCAATACAATGCTACTTATAAGGTGAATTATAAAATCTTCTCAGTCTTCTCCATTTTACCCATGCCCTCTTTGTTTTCCTCACATTCTTTTTCTTCCTCTTCCCAATTCAACTAGTTTCTTGTTCACTAATCTCTTCCTCCCTCTTCTCTTTTTCCTCACTCTCTTCCTCTTCGTTGTTGTTGTTGGGATGAGAAGAATAAGAGATTAGAGAAGAAGAGTAGAGCGGAAGAAAAGGATAAAGTAAAGCCTTAGGGAAGAAGAAGAAGCCAATTGAAGCATCAGGAGGTTGCGGTAGCAAAGACATGAATATATTTATTATCAGCAGTTCAGCACTCCCTTTCATGTGTGGATAAGTGGATTGAGCTGAAGTGGCCCTAGCCCAGAATGTGGATTAACTTTCCTGAGAGTATACTACTAGTAGTAGCAGAAGCAGAATTTGAACACATGGCAAGGCAGATACCTAAAGTTGATTGGATACTTAACTCAAAAGCTCAGATTATACAATTTTATCATTAACTAGGCACAATTTTGATTTCGGTGGCTGTTAGTCAGGACACACAACTCTCACTCAACATCTCATTTGAAGTACAGTCTACTCATTACTCAAATCATTCCCTCTAATCTCTTATATCTACACCCTATCCTCTTTATCTTCTTCTATATAATTTACTTCTCTGCATCTATTCTCATATTTCTCTTTTCCCAACTAAGTTCAACATCAGAAATCATACTGTTTTGGTAGAAAGAGTTGTTCAACAATATGTATGAACCCTTGCTAAAATAAGCACATAATTGAACAATTTAATCAGCGAATCAAGGACACAAGATCCATTTTAAGATATCAAATTAACAAATATTTAGAAGATATAGAGCTGGTGTAATACGAAAAATATAACTACAGTGTGTTTCGTATGAGGAAAGGAAACCAATAAGGAAATAAGGTGAGAGAAATATTATTGTGGCTGCAGTTTTTCTTCTTTTGATAGAAAAGCTAGAGGGAAGGAAAGACTAGAAAAAATTTCTCCAAATTTTCTCTATATTCCATCCGATTTGGGTGAACCACTCACTTTCACATGGAATAGAACTCAAATCTGGACTTTAAAATATATTTTTTTCAAATCTTATTTTTTATTTTTGTTTTTCTTTTCTTGTCTTTTTATCTTTGACAAATCAAGATAAAAAAAATTCCATCCCTATTTTT
The DNA here is from genome assembly GCF_018446385.1 of Zingiber officinale. NCBI lineage: Eukaryota > Viridiplantae > Streptophyta > Magnoliopsida > Zingiberales > Zingiberaceae > Zingiber > Zingiber officinale. The sequence goes on along the minus strand of NC_055986.1, from coordinate 38,796,448 downwards.
TCTATGGAGGAAAGAATTCACAATCTGTTTTCATGTGAATCCAAACCTCTTTTTCCCTTGGTTGTTTCCCTTTTTGTAGAAAACAAGACCCAACCTAGATCCCAACTCTCAACAATTGTAAGCAGAAAAACTAGCACTTCCTCATAGCCACAATAACACATAGACAAAGGTCAAATTTAAATTACTTAAAACTGTCCTAAGATAAAATTAGCTCTTTTTTTCCTGAAATAAGACAGAATTTTGAAGGCATTAAGGGCACGAGGAAAGCTTAGTTATGACAACGTGTATTTCACTACATCTAGAACCACATGTTCTGTGGATGACCATGGTCCCACGCTGGACATGATAGAAAGCGTATTTCATTGTATAAAAAGTGATCTAGCGCTGAGAGAGTGATGTGCAAATAAAATTAAGCATGATAGTGTACAGAAACACTCAAAGGAAGGAATTCTCACCAGGCTCTGGTACTCATGGAATTGTTCCGTGAGTCTCTCCTTTCTCCAGGCATCAAGGTCGAAGACGTTAACTCCGTAGGCCCAAGCGCACGCTCGCGAGCTGAACTGACGCTGAACTAGAGGATTTGAGAAGTTCAGGTACCTGTTATACCTCTTAAAAACCCCGAAGCACGTTTCCACGGCCCCGTTCACCCTCCCATCCAGATCAACGCTCCAAAGCCCTGCCAGGTCCTTCTGTACTACCACATCATCCTCCAGGAGAACGATCCGCCTAAGTTTAGGGAACATTTGAGGCAGGTAGAACCTCAGGTAATGAAGCAACGACAGGTCCCGCCTCCCACCCTCCACCATCCTTACAACCGGAGAATAGGAGGCATTTAAGAACTCAAACTCAGCCACAGATCTCACCTCCACCTTGGCACCGTCAGTAGGCGGCCGGCGGACGAACCAGACCTGCATGGCGGCCAGGTACATGGGATCGGTGACGACGTGGAAAACGTGCTTCCAGGGCTCCTTCGTATTCTTGATGGCAGAGTTAACCACCACAGAGACGGCAATGATGTTGTCGGAGAAGATGGCGTAGTGGTAGAGTTCGGGATCCGACGGGGCGGCAGCAGCGGCGTGGCGATACGTCTCGGGATGGGCGATCCGCTCCTCCATGAGGCGCATGGCGAGGCAGTGGAGGCTCTTGGGCGTGGATCCGGCGGCGATGGAGCCAGAGAGAGCGCCTAGTTTCTTGGCGCGGTGGAGCTGCTCGCGGACGGCGAAAATGGTATCACGGAGCTTCTGGATCTTGATCTGGGTATCGAATGCCTCCTTGGACTCGCCGACGAGCTGGCGGGCGAACTTGATGCGGTCCTTGGCCTCCTTCTCGACGGCGCGAAGGGCGTCTTCATCGTCGACGACCGTTCCTGCGAGGCGGAGGGAGAGATCGGAGAGCGAATCGTCGAGGCCCTCGAAGACGCGGAGCTGGTGGGAGGAGTCGAGCTTGAGGCGGCGGGCGTAAGCTGCGTAGGCGTTTGCGAGGACGGAGTGGTCAGCGGCTTGGCGGTAGATCAGGTCGACGCGGGCGCGGAGGGGGTCGGAGGCGAGGAACCGATGGCGGCGGAGGGCGAAGGTGGGGGAGTGGTGGGAAGGGGATGAAGAGGAGAGGAAGGCGGAGAGGGCGGCGAGGAAGAGGAGGGTGAAGAGGGCAGAGGCAAAGACCTTGTAAGAGAAGAAGGCGCGGAAAGCGGCGGAGGGGCGAGAGGGACGGAGTCCGGCCATGGCCGAAGTGGCTAGTGGTCGGCGATGGGAGTGAGATCTATTTAATAGTAAACACTCCCCGAGTAGTGTTATCCACGCGACATTGGAGGATTGGAGTTGGACACCGACGGAATGAGGTGTGGAAGTGGAATTGAAACCACGATGGTACGGATGCTCAAAAAGAAAAAGAAAAAAAAAAACCCACGATGATACGGTGCATTCCTAACTAACTAGTAGCCCCACGGATTACCGTGGTTGGTATCTGATGTTTGTTTCAACGACAAATTGCCTAACTTGGATTATGTTTACACAATAAAACTCTAGTTGATTAAAACAATCTGTTTACGTTTAAAAATCAATCACCTTTCTTAGTACAGTGCATTATATATATATATATATATATATATACGAGAATGCTAGCCTGCGGTGTATTTCTTATGGTTTTGATGTGGTTGTCTTCCTGATCGGTCTCTGGACCGATCAGGGAACCTCCTGATCGATCTACAGACCGATCAGGGAAACTCCTGATCGGTCAGGGAACCTCCTGACCGATCAGAAAATGATCTGATCGGTCTACAGACCGATCAGGAGGTTCCCTGATCGGTCTACAGACCGATCAGGAGGTTCCCTGATCGGTCACCAGACCGATCAGGAAGGTAACCGCACCAAAACCGTAAGAAATGCACCGCAGGAGAGCATTTCTCTCTCTCTCTCTCTATATATATATATATATGGGTGTTAGGCTGTGGTGCTTATGCTACGGCATCGGTGCGGTTTCGTCCACGTCATACGTGAGTTGACGAAAAAAATATTTCCTTGCTTTTTCCGTGTAAAGGGCGAGAACAAAAAACCGCAGCAGAAAACAAACGCGTGCCCTAGCAGAGCCCTTCGCGAGCCATCGCCGCTCCCTCTCTTCGCGAGATCTCCCTCTCCCTCAGCCGGCCCTAGCTCGCGAAAAGTCGCGAGCTCTCCCTCTCTTCGCGATCTCCTGCCGCAATCCTCTCCCTCTCCTCGCCATCTCTTGCCGCGAGCCCTATCAGAGGTCAACGCGAGCCATCTCCTGCCGTAAGCCCTAGCAGAGGTCTTCGCGAGTCATCTCCTGCCGCGAGCCGAACCCGAGAACCAAATTGCATCTCTCGCTCAAGCTCGAACGCCTAGAAAATCCTTCTCCGGTTAAAGCTATTGTGCTTTCTGTTGAGTGATGATTTTTGTAGTTTTATCGACGATTATTGTGTGCTTTCTGTGCTTTTTGGAACAACTTACTTTTTGTCCTGAACAGAAAACATTCTTCTGCTCTAATGTTGATAAATGAATCCTATAACTTTTTTCTGCTACATTTTTTTGTATTTTTTTTAATCAAATTGATACGAACACATGGGACTATGAAAGCTGAAAGAGGGAATTACATTGATACATTGATTGAACATAGAGATTGAATAAACACATGTAATCTTGACATTCAATTCCATGTTTAACTTAGCTGATGTTCTGTTAGGACAAGATATATGTGTGCCCAATATCCAAGAGTAGCAATTGGTATCTACTAATGTATCTATATCATGTCTATAACTTGATGTTGTATCCATATCAAAATCACTTCTGGTTTATTGTGTTAATTGAAATAATTTTTATTTATTTTTCTATTGTTAAATATAATGCGAAGGCGAACAGAAATGGAAGAAAATAGATTTGATGATCAGGAATTCATTCCCCAAGTTCCAGATGATCGAAAGCCACAAATTGAAATTGAATTCTCATCTCTAGATAATGCATATTCGTTCTATAACTAATATGCACGAAAAGTCGAATTTAGTTCAAGGAATAGCACCAGTAGGAAAAACAAAATGACAAATGAAGTGACGTGGAAACAAATTATATATTTTAAAGAAGGGCATATATATCTAATGCGACACAATAAACATCCAAACCCTGATCAACAAATAAGGGAAAGAACACGTGACACAGTTAGAACGGGTTGTAAGGCAAATATTGCATTTGTCAAGAAACAGATGGGACCGGATTGGGTTATCTATAACTTTATAGAAGCGCATAATCATCCGCTCTCGACTCCATCAAAGGTGCACTTGCTACGCTCACATCGTAGTGTTTCGGCAGCCAAAAAAGTATTGACAAAACAGTTTTCAGAGACCAATGTACCAACTTGTCAACAAATGCATTTATTAGAGATAGAATATAGAGGCCCTGAACGGGTAGGTTGTACAGAAACTGATATTAGAAACTTTGAGAGAAATCTAAGGGATGAACAAAAGGGTATTAATGCTGAAACACTGATCGAGTTTTTTACATCTGAGCAAGAGAAGAATTCTACTTTTTTCTTTGCCTATGAGACTGATTCAGATAACAGATTTAGTAGGTGCTTTTGGGCTGATCATGTATCAAGAAGGGCATACAGTGTATTTGGTGATGCTATTGTATTTTATACGACTTATAACACCAACAAATATGGTTTGATTGTGGCACCATTTGTAGGAGTTAATCATCATCATCAGACAATTCCTTTTGGTTGCGGGTTTCTTAGTGATGAGAAAACTGAGTCTTTTGTTTGGTTGCTTACAAAGTTCTTAGAAGTCATGCCTAAAGGTATACCAAACATTATCATCACTGATCAGGATCCTGCTATGACAAAAGCTATTGCACAGGTTTTGCCTCTGACAGTGCATCGATATTGTTTGTGGCATATATTGAACAAATTTCTAGAAAAATTAGACCCTTTGAATTTTGGAAATCATTATCACAACATAAAGAACGTCATTGAAAATTCTACAACACCAGATGATTTTGAGAAGTCATGGGAAGAGACTATCAAAGAAGCTAACTTAGAGAAAAAATGATTGGTTGTCCTTTGTTAGAGTGTATACTAAAAACCTAACTTTTGTATAAACATTTATTTAGGAATAAAGAATCACAATAGTCAAATACCTACATTTATATGCTAAGTGTAGTTGTTCAATTAATTTATATTGTAGATAACATGGTGTGTGGTGTCACACACAGAAGATCATATTATCAGTTCCTTATAAATTATAAACAATTGCTCACGACTAAGATGGAAAGGAATAAACTGTTGGAGTAGTCGTAGTGTAATTAGGTATTAGTTTATCTTGACTAATAAATTACACTAGTACACTCTGAGTGTATTGAGTAGGATCATTTAAGGCAAGTTCTTTTTATATTGACTTAATAAAAGAACAAGACCTTAGTTATTATGGAAGTGTATGCTCTTAATCCTAATATAATAACAAGCACATATATTTAGTATTTATTTCTTTAACTTATCAAAGAGTGAGATTTAGCTCGATAAATCAATAGACCCGATAAGTTGGGAAATGATATTACTTATAGTATGTGTTGTTGATTATAGAAGGAAACTGTGTCCTAGTTATCTAGGTTGAGAATGCCCCCAAGAGGAGTTCATAAGGATTGTCATGTTAAACCCTGCAGGTGGACTTAGTCCGACATGACGATGAGGTTGAGTGATACTACTCTCAGAGATAGATGTTAATTAAATGAGTTGTCAGTAACTCATTAAATTAATGGACATTCGATATTTTAAACACAGGGAGATTAACACATTCATGATAAGAAGGAGCCCATAATGTAATTTGGGATTGGTGCGGTAGTGCAATATTAACTCTCTAGTGGAATGAGTTATTGTTGATGAACTTGAGTTGTGTGTTCGGGGTGAACACGGGTTACTCAAGCTCGTCGGGAGGCCAAAACTAATTTCTCCTCTAGGTCCCTGTCGTAGCCTCATTAAATGCCTTAAATCCACTCATAAAAAATGCCCATCTTGGTGTCCATGACCAAGCCATGGGTCCAACCACTTCCTCCTCAATGGGGGTCGGCCCCTTGCTTGGTGCCCAAGCAAGAAGGAGCCGGCCATAATATTCAAATTATAGGGGGTATTTTGAATTTTTAAAATCTTCTCTTTGTAGACATCTACAAGTTTTAAAAGAAAGATTTTAAATTTACAAAACTTTCCTTATTTGAATTAGGCCACATGGTTTAAAAGAAAGTTTAAAAGTTTTAAAACTTTCATTTTTTAACCATCCTCATGGTTGTTGGAAAAAAGGAAGGGAGTTTTAAATTTGAAACTTTCTATTTTTGTAATCATGTTAAAAAAAGAAATTTTAGAAGAGAAGTTTTAAATTTCAAAACTTGGTTTTAATTTTTTAAACTTTCCTTTTTAACATCCACATTAGGAAATTAGAAGAGAGCTTGTAAAATTTTATAAGAGCTTTCCTTCTTTGCTTATAAAATTTTTTACAAGATTATTTTCTTCCTTTAAAGGGATGGCCACCCTTGCTTGGTGCCCAAGCAAGGGGCCGACCAATCAATGATTGAATCAATCAAGAGGAAAAAAAAAGGAAAGATAAAAAGGGAAAAGGAAAAATAAGAGAAAGATTTTAATTTTTGTAAAAATCTTTCCTTATTTGCCTTGGGCAAGTATTATAAAAGAAGGGAAGGAGAGGCCTCATGATACATCAATTCAATTCTATTATTTTCTCTCTTCTCTTTAGTCTTCTCCTAAGGGTCGGCCCTTGCTTCTCTTCATGCTAGGGCCGACCACCTCTTGTGGATACTTTGTGTGGCCGGATACAAAGAGAAGGAGAAGAAGAAGAGAAGTAGGGATTGCATCTATTCTTATTCTATTGCTTGTATGGCCGGATCTCTCCCCTTTCCTTTCCCCTTGCTCTCTTTGTTTCCTTGGTGGTGGTGGTGGCCGAATACTAGAGAAGGAGGAGAAGCTTTTGGGTGGTGTTCATTTTGGAGGATCGTCGCCCACACGACGTCCAAGAGGAGGTGAGGAATACGACAGAAGATCTCGAGGTTATTAGCATACAAAGAAAAGGTATAACTAGTAATCATCTTCTGCATCATGCTAGTTTTTTCTTTGTATGAATTCCAAACACAAGAGGCATTAGATTCTAGTTTTCGAATTTGTAATTCGAGTTTGTATTTTTTTATTTTTTGAATTTGTGATTTCATTGTTCTTTTTGGTTAAACCTAATGTTATTTTAGGAAATTAAATATTTAATTTCGTTAAGAGGTTTTGTCAAGGCAGTGGTGGATGCTCCCATACCCAAGAAGGCCATGTGCCTTGCCATGTTTGACCTGGGAACCGATTTCCGAAATAGATATTTAATTGAATTTATAGCATAGGTGGATTTGGATCAATAATGTTAAGTATCGTTTGCGATCCAAATCTAAACCATTAAGAACAGATAAGTTAAATTTGAAATCAATAATGTTAAGTTCCGTTTGCGATTTCTAATTTAATTTCTAAAGAACACAATAGGTTGTTTAGGAAAGGTTCGACACTTGTACAAAATTTTGTACAGTGGAGCCGGTACGATCTTCCTAGGACCAACCAACATCCTTGATGTATGAATTGCGACACAGATGGGTCCCAACATATTTTAGTCATGTATTTTCTGCAGAAATGTCAAGTAGCCAAAGATCTGAAGGGTCACATGCATTTTTTCAAGAAATATATCTCAAATAAGAACTCATTAATAGATTTTATCACACGTTTAAGGGCATGAGTGCTCACGCATGACAAACAAAGGGATTATATATCGTATAGCTACACGAAATTTGAGTTTGAGGCCATTCCATGCAGACATATGTTGGCCTTTTTTTCGTATCAACCAAGTGTTTCATTTGCCTGATACGTATATACTCAAACGATGGACACGAGATGCAAAAGTTGGAGCAATATATGCTTTAGGGGAGCAAAATGTCATTGATGATCCAGATTCAGAAAGATATTTGATGTTGAGGCACTTGAGATTATCCTATAAAGCTTTAGTATTAGTTGATGATGTATCTTTTGTTAGAGAGTATACTGAAAGCCTAAGCTTTTTGTAAACATTAATTTTGAATAAAGAATCACATTTGGTCAAATTATCTACATTTGTTTGTAGTTGTTCAATTAATTTATATTGTAGATAACATAGTATGTGGTGTCACATACAGAAGATGATGTTATCAGTACCTTATAAATTATAAACAGCAGCTCACGACCAAAATGGAAAGGAACAAACCATTAGAAGGTCGTAGTGTAATTAGGAATTAGTTTATCTTAACTATATAATTACACTAGTACACTTAGAAGTGTATTGAGTAGGACCATTAGAGGTCGTTTTCTTTTATACTGACTTTATAAAGGAACGAAGACCTCAGTTATTATGGAAGTGTGTGCTCTTAATCCTAATATAATAACAAGCACATGTATTTGATATTTATTTCTTTAATTTATCAATGGGTGAGATTTAGTTCGATAAATCAATAAGCCCGATAAGTTGGGAAATGATATCACTTATAGTGTGTGTTGTTGAAGATAGAAGGAAACTGTGTCCTAGTAATCTAGGTTGATAATGTTCCCAAGATGAGCTCAAAAAGATTGTCATGTTAAACCCTGCAGGTGGACTTAGTCCGACATGACGATAAGGTTGAGTGGTACTATTCTTGAATTAAGATATTAATTAAATGAGTTGTCAGTAACTCACTTAATTAGTGGACATTTGACATCTTAAACACAGGGAGACTAAGACACTCATAATAAGAAGGAGCCCAAAAATGTAATTTGGGATTGGTGCGGTAGTTCAATAATAGTTCTCTAGTGGAATGAATTATTATTGATAAAATTAAGTTGTGTGTTCGGGGCGAACACGGGATGCTTAATTTTATCGGGAGACCAAAACCAATTCCTCCTCTCGGTCCCTATCGTAGCCTCTTATTTATAGAGTACTATACCCACCTATACCCACCTTCATACCCATGATGTAGGGGCCGACCAAGCTAGCTTGTGGATCAAGCTAGGGCCGGCCAAGCCTTGGTTCATGGGTGGCCGACCCTAGCTTGAACCCAAGCTTAAGTGGCCGGCCCTCATTAAATTTAAAAGAATTTTAATTTAAAATTTTTCTTATGTGAAAGATATAATTTATTGGAGAGATTAAAAATTAAAATATCTGTTTTAAAAGGATCTACAAAAGATTAAAGAAAGAGATTAGATCTCTTTCCTTATTTGTAGATTGGAAAGATATTTTATTTTTTCTTTGTAAATTATTCACATGTTGGAAAATTAAAATTATAGAAATTTTTTTTATCAACCATGAAGGGATTTTAAAGGGAATTTTTTTTTTTTTTAAAAAAATTTCCGAAGACAAATAAGGAATTTTAAATTGTTGATTGAAATTACCTTGTTTGCTCTTATTGATGTGGCCGGCCATGACATGAAGGAATAGGAAATTTTGTTTAATTTTTCTTAATTAATTCATGTCAAGGAAAGTTAAGGAAATTTTATTATAATTAAATTTCCTTATTTACCAAAGCTAAGGAATATAAAAGAGGGGGTTGAGGTGCCTTCATGACACACAACTTTTATTCTTCTCCCTCTTTTCTTCCTTGGTGTGGCCGGCCTCATCCTTTCTCTTCTCTCCATCTTTGTGGCCGAAATTCCCCTTGCTCTTGGAGAATAAGTGGTGGCCGGTTTCTAGCTTGGAGAAGAAGGAGAGAAAGCTTTCATCCCTTGGAGTTTGGTTGGTGTTTTCGCTTCTTCCTTGGAGGTGCTCTTGATTGTGGCCGAACCTTGCAAGGAGGAGAAGAAGGTGCTTTGGTGATTTCTCATCTCGGAAGATCGTTGCCCACATAACGTCCGAGGTTAGAAGAGGAATACGGTAGAAGATCTAGAGGTTTTTGCTTGCAAAAGAAAAGGTATACTAGTATTTAATTTCCGCATCATACTAGTTGTATCTTCATGAAAAAAATACCAAATACAAGAGGCATGCGATTCTAGTATTTCGAATTTGTTTTTGATGTTGTGTTCTTTGTTTTTCTTTTCCTTGTGATTTGATTGTTCTTTTTGGTTGACCTAAAGTTATTTAAGGAAATTAAATATTAGCTTTCCTTAAAAGGCTTTGTCTAGGCGGTGGTGGTTGTTCCTATATCCAAGAAGGCCATGTGCCTCGCCATGCAGTCTTGGAAGTCAATTTTGGAAATTAATATTTAATGGAATTAATAACCTAGGTGATTTGAATCCAACGTGTTAAGTTCCGCAGGAGATCCAAGTCTAAACCTAAAAGAACAAATAGATTAAACTTTGGATCAAACGTGTTAAGTTCCGCAGGCGATCCAAGTTTAATTTAAAAGAACACATGGTAGCTAGGAAAATGTTCAGACCTTTGTACAAAATTTTTGTACAGTGGAACCATTAGACTTTCCGAGTAGCAACCAACAATTAGTATCAGAGCTAGGGTTTTGCCTCTGTGTATTTGGTATTAGTTTAATTATGCACATGTCATACATAATTTAGGCAGGTTAATAGTAGGATGTGCTAACTCTGTGGATGCAGGATCCAACTATTATGGCTTATAGTTTTTTATGTGTGTGATTGGACCCTTGGACATGTCAAGGGCATTTATGTGTGTGCATGATTGTATTATAAAATACAGCAGGAGCTGTATTTAGTTTTATTAGGATTTTATTTTCAATCTAGTTCACATGTACATTCCTTTTATAGAATATAGGATCGATAGATGTAAATTTTTATTTTATGTTCGATCTAATTCACATGTACATTCCTTCGAGGAATATAGGATCGAAAAATATAAAATTTTATTTATGTCGCGGATCGAATCTTGCAAGGCGTGGAACTTTTTGAGGACCAGAGACGCAGCGGAACAAGGAGCAAGATGGATGCGACATCTAGACCTGGTGGCGGTGGCCAAAGATGGCAGCAGCTAGAGTTGGCGACACACGGAGGACAACAATAGATAAAAGTCATAATAGTTGAAAATTAGTTTTTCTATTTATTGCTTTTTATGCTGTGATTGTGTGTGCTTGTTAGTATGCATGTTAAGTAGGCTAGCATAGTCAAAATTCCTTATTTTTAAATAACTAAATGGGAGAGGGATTTTAAATAAATTCCACGGTCTCCATTACTGGTTTGTAAGTGATGCAAATAAGCTTGCGCGTTGGCTCTGAGTGCCTTCCTCCATATCGGATAAGCTTGTTTGTGGATCACTAGAACAAACTTTCATTTTGGATGACTATAGGAAGTTAATTAAGAGCGTGTGATCTTCCCCATCGGAATGAGCACAATCTTATTAATGGACTTAGTGTCAAGTAATGGTGTACACTTAGGCACGTCTAATAGTATCCTCCCCATCGGAGTCACTGCTATTATTCGTGTGACCAAAAGATACCAACTATTAATTTTATTTGTCAAAAAGTTAGGTTGACAAGATAATAAAATTAATGGGTTTAACCCTCCTTTTACAAATGTTGAATTTGTATACGTCCACACTATCGTGGCATACAAAATTCACGGTGTTTTAAGGTGTTGATTAATTTAAAATAGTATTGTTTGAGGAATCAATATTATTCTAAATTTAGAGTTCTGACAAAAGTTATTTATGATTCTTAAGATGACTTTCAACCCACTGGCCATCATACTAAAAGAAAATAGACTTACTGGTCCTAACTACATAGATTGGAAAAGGAACCTGGACATTGTTCTTACTGCTGAAAGCTATAAGTTTGTACTGACTGAGCCTTGCCCTGATGCACTCACTGGGGAATCTACCCAAGAGGAGATTGAATATCATAGGAAATGGGTAAAAGCAGATGAGATGGCGCGGTGTTATATTTTGGCTTCAATGTCAAATGTATTGCAACATCAGCATCAAGATTTACCAACAACTTATGATATTATGAACAATCTCAAGGAACTCTTTGGTCATCAGGATCGGGCTTCTAGGTAAGCAAACATGAGAAAGATAATGACAGCCACCATACAAGAGGGTACTCCTGTGAGGGATCATATCCTAAAGATGATGACTTATCTGAACGAAATACATATCCTTGGAGGAGAAATTGATGGGGAAACCCAGATCGATATGATCCTCCAAACACTACCTAGAAGTTTTGAGCAATTCCGCCTGAATTACAATATGAACAAAAGGGTATATTCATTGGCGGAACTACTGACAGAACTTCAGGCAGCAGAAGGTTTGTTTCGTCACAATTCTCATATTCACTATGCTGAAAATGGTTCTACTTCTAAACCGAAAGGAAAGAAGAAGAAGAAACTGTTGGTGCGGTTAGCACTAACGATTTAACCCAGGTTTTGATGAATGACAAATAGGTTAAGTTAGTTTTGTTGTTGTCTGACACTTTGATCGAGTGTGCAGGAGAAGTCCAGACAGGTCGACGGGCTGACCGGATGTCTGGCACGAAGTCCAGCTAGGTCGATGGGCTGACCGGATAGCTGGCGAGAAGTCCAAGCGAGTCAACGGGCTGACCGGACGCTTGGCGAGAAGTCCAGCTAGGTCGACGGGCTGACCGGATAGCTGGCGAGAAGTCCAAGCGGGTCGACGGGCTGACCAGACGCTTAGCAAGAAGTCCAGACGGGTTGACGAGCTGACCAGACGTCTGGCAGGTAAGTGAGGTAAGTCACTGGAGGGGAGTGACTGCGAGGACGCGTTCCCGGGAAGGGAACATTAGGCGTCGATCCGGCTTAGATCCATTTCGGATATCTAAGTCGAGATCGTGACTAGATTCCGGTCTCGGAAAGACGGAATCTAAGTCATACTATTTGTGCTAATTCATACTATTATAGAATGTGCTAACAATCTATGTTGCAGGTTATATATTGCCTCGGACTAACTTTGTTTTGCAGGAAAAGAGAGTTTTCTGGAACAAGGTGGTCCGGGCGCTCGGAAGGCAAATTATATCCAGCCGAGTCGTCGCCACGTGGAGCATCACGGTTTGTGCAGCTACGTCACATTCCAGGCGCTCGGAACAACATATAAAAGAAGCCCCAGGCAGGAGCTTCAAGAAAAGAACAATCGATCTGAGAACTCTTCTACTGCTGGTTTTGCTGCTCTACGTTCCTGCGACGCTGATAAAGCTCCGACAAAGTGCTCATTCGGTTTTTAGTTTACTTCTTTGTCGGTATTACTTTGTTTCATTAGCATTTTCTGTGTTCATCTTGTAACTATATTCGAATTGCTAGTGATTGCCCAACGAAAGTGGTCAAGGACCACGGGCCTTCGAGTAGGAGCCGTCACAGGCTTCGAACGAAGTAAAAAACAACTGTGTTCATTTACTTTTCTGCTGCGTATTTATACTCTTGTTTTTCGAATCGATATTCACCCCCCCTCTATCGAATCTAACGGTCCTACAAGTGGTATCAGAGCAGGTTCCGCTCTGATTTGGTGCAACCACCAATCAGACTGGGGGTGAAATTTTTTGTTTTCAGTTCGATGTTTAATTCTAAAACTGGTGTATCTTTACTTTAATATTTTTTTTCTTAATTAATATAAATTGGTACAACACGAATCTAGATTTTTACTACTATTTTTTTCTCTTCCCGCACTACTAATCCAAGACCAAGTCTTGGGATTTTTTTTCTCTCTTCTCTTTTGCGCAGGACTAAAATATCTCAGACAGAAGGATTCAGCACAGTACGACCTCCACTCTTCAATGGGGACGATTTTCCGTACTGGAAAAAGCGGATGGAGGTTTACCTCAAAACAGACCTCGACCAGTGGATGAGCATTACTAGACCCTACAAAATTCCAGTGGACAACTCCGGGAATCTAGTGGATCCTGAAGACTGGACAGCAGATCTGAAGAAAAAAGCATCAACAGAAAATAAAGCGATCAACACTCTACAGTGCGGATTGACAAGAGAAGAACTGAACAGAGTTGGTCCACACAAAAACGCTAAAGAGCTATGGGACAAGTTGATCGAACTGCACGAGGGAACGAGCGACGCCAAGGTAACAAAACGAGACCTGCTTTTAAATAAAAATTTTAATATAAAAATGCAGGAAGGTGAAACGGCGAATCAACTCCACGCAAGAGTCAAGGACATCCTTAACGGGCTTCATGCGATAGGCCACCAGATGGAAAATAGAGACTTAATAAGGTACGCATTAAATGCTTTTCCACGTAATAGTTTGTGGGCATCAATTGTAGATGCTTACAAAATTTCAAAAAATCTTTCTGAATTAAAATTAGATGAGCTTTTCTGTGAATTAGAATTACATGAATAAACTAATGCTGGAGCCGAAAAAGGTATAGCTTTATTTGCAGGTTCCTACAAAGAAAAGAAGAGCAAGCCTGAGGATGAAGAAGATCGTGACCAAGACTCCGAAGATGAAGAACACCTGGTGAACCTAGTAAGAAAAATGTTCACCAGGAGAAAAAGGAGCTTCAGCACAAAGGACCTTCAGAAGATCAGTTCTCCCTCAGATCAAAAGAACGTGACTTGCTTCGGCTGCAACAAAAAAGGACATTACAAGAATGAATGCCCAAAACTGAAGTTCGATAAATTGAAGCCAACCAAAAAGAAGGCCCTCAAAGCAATGTGGGACGACTCCTCGGACGAATCAGAGGAAGAAAAACAGAAACATCAGAGCCACCTCGCACTGATGGCCCGCGAAGCTGAAACAGAAGACGAGTCGGAAGATGAAGACGGGTCTGAACCCGAAACAAGCCACGAGTCCGTACTCGTTTCCGAAGGCCCGAATGAGGTATATTTTAATTTAAACAAATTTTTTTTTAGAATTATTTCCTGTTTAAATAGTAAATTAACTAAAATAGAAAATGAAAACAAATCACTTCTTGAGGAAAATCAAAACCTCAAGGAACAGTTAAAAAATTTGAATCAAACTCAAGATCTAACACTTGAGGAGGAGAATTTATCATTAAAAAATGAAATAAACAATTTAAAGGAGATGTTAGAAAAATTCACAACGAGATCAAAAAATCTAGACTTAATCCTAAATAATCAAAAGGCATGCTATAATAAAACCGGATTAGGATATAAGTCGAATTCAAATAAAACCTTCAAATCATTAATAACTCAACACAAATCAACCAATCTAGCTTGGGTTCTGAAAGCGTGCTTAACCACGCAAATAGGACTTAATCAATATTATATACCTAAAGAAAAAATACATTATATAAAATCGAATAAACCAAACCAAAATCCAAAATACCAACCCAAATCAAATTCAAACTTTAAACACCTTAAAAATCAACAAAATTATCATCAAGTTAATCATAACTATAAAAGGAATCGTCACAAACCTAAAACCAAAATTTAAATTAATGGCCAAAAATTCAGGGGGAGGCTCCAGAGTAGCTGGCACCTCCAAAACTAACTTACCCGACAGGGTAACCCAAAATTTACCAACCCGGCAGGGTAATTAGGATTAGTTAAAAAGAGACCAAGTTTAACTTGAATCATGGTACTGGTGAAATTTTTGGATGATAGTACGTTAGGGAAGCTTAGGCATCGCATGTCTAGAAAGATATGGATTCAATCTGGTGCATTTGGCCAAGTGGAACCGACCGAAACTACCTTTAAATGGATCCTAACTAGTTAGACCAAGGTTTAATACTAAGCTCCGTGGATAGGACTATTCGGAAAACCTCGAAAGGTTGGTTACTTCTAATGACGTCCAAGTGACTCACCAAGCTTAGAAGTTTATCCGAAGAATGCCTATTTGTTGAGACCAAAGCTAAACCTGAATCTAACACAAGTTAAACCAAACTCTGTAATTAAATCTAATTCATCTCACAAAATTATAAAATTCCCTGATTGATAATCTAGATCGGGTGAGATGAATAAGGATTAAATTAATTAATTTTCAAACGAAATTAAAATTAATTAAAATTAAATTTTGAATTTCAAATTAAATTAAAATTAATTAAAATTAAATTTGGAATTTCAAATTAAAATTAAATTTAAATTAATTAAAATTAAATTTCGAATTTCAAATTAAAATTAAATTTTGAATTTCAAATTAAATTAAAATTAATTAAAATTAATTAAAATAAAATAAAATTAAAATTAATTTTTTTAAAAAATCTATTTTAAAGATTAAACTTAATTTTTTTTTAACTTAAAAATTTATTTTAAAACTTAATTTTTTTTAACTTAAAAATTTATTATTTTAACTTAAAAATTTATTTTAACCTAAAAATTATTTTAACTTAATTATTTTTTTTTAAAAAAAATTCTTTTAAAAATTATTTTAAAATTCTTTAAAAACTATTTTTAAAATTCTTTAAAAACTATTTTAAAAATTCTTTAAAAACTATTTTTTAAAATTCTTTAAAAACTATTTTAAAAATTCTTTAAAAAACTATTTTTAAAATTCTTTAAAAACTATTTTTTAAAATTATTTAAAAACTTTTTTAAAAATTCTTTAAAAACTCTTTTAAAAATTCTTTAAATTTTTTTTAAAATTCTTTAAAAACTATTTTAAAAATTCTTGAAAAGCTTTTTTAAAAAATTCTTTAAAAACTCTTTTAAAAATTCTTTAAATTTTTTTTAAAATTCTTTAAAAACTATTTTAAAAATTCTTTAAAAGCTTTTTAAAAAGTTTTTTTAAAAAATTCTTTAAAAACTCTTTTAAAAATTCTTTAAACTTTTTTTTAAAATTATTTAAAAATTATTTCTAAAATTCTTTAAAAACTATTTTTAAAATTCTTTAAAAACTATTTTTAAAATTCTTTAAAAACTATTTTTTAAAATTCTTTAAAAACTATTTTTAAAATTCTTTAAAAACTATTTTTTAAAAATTCTTTAAAAACTATTTTTTTAAATTCTTTAAAAACTATTTTAAAAATTCTTTAAAAATTATTTTAAAAACTCTTTAAAAATTATTTTAAAAATTGTTTAAAAACTATTTTAAAAATTCTTTAAAAATTATTTTAAAAATTCTTTAAAAACTATTTTTAAAATTCTTTAAAAACTATTTTTAAAATTCTTTAAAAACTATTTTTTAAAAATTCTTTAAAAACTATTTTTTAAAATTCTTTAAAAACTATGTTAAAAATTCTTTAAAAACTCTTTGAAAATTATTCTAAAAAGTCTTTAAAAACTATTTTAAAAATTCTTTAAAAATTATTTTAAAAACTATTTTAAAAATTATGTATCATTTTGAAAAATTCTTCTTATTTTTTCACTATAATGAAATTTTGTTAACTTAAAAATAGTAATAATAAATTATTTCTATAGATTATTTTCACTTTAAAAATTATTATTTTGACTTTAAACTCATTTTTAATCTTAAACATCATTTTAACCTTAAAATTAATTTTTAATTTGACTTAACTAAAAATTAAATCTTAAATTAAAACTTAATATTGAAATTACAATTAAAATTAAAATTTTTAACTTAAACTTAAAATTAAACTTAAACTTAAATTAACCACTAATATTAAGTTAAATCTAAAATCAAAACTGAATCAAACATATGTTAATTGACATAAAACATATTATAAAAATTATTTTAAATTACTTTTAAATGCTGTTTTAGAAATCCCTTTAAATTTTTTTTTTAATAATAATAATTATAACTAACACTTTCATTGACCAACTCAATCAAGTAATATGAAATTTAAATTATTTCACTAAGTATTAAATTATTAAATCAAGTAAAAACTAATCAATAAATTATTGATAATGCTTAACTGTTATTGAATTAATAAAATCTTATCTTATTTAACCTTAAACTAAAGTTAAGCACCTGAATCTAAAATTAATTAATAATTGATTAATCAAATTCAAATAAACAGTTATACCAAGGATACAGATAATAATATATGTATTACTAAATTAGACAAATGTGTTAGAGCTTTGAAATTTAACACAACCAAATCTTAGTATTAAAGGGGAGATATTAAATTAAGGGGAGTAACCAATTCAGGGGGAGGTTCAATTTCTTTTAAATCCCCTAGAAAAATTAATAAATAAGGAGGATTAATAAATTAAAGGAATATCAAATTCAGGGGGAGGTTTATTTTTTAATTATCTCCTTAAGCATTATTTTTTAATCTTCTCTTTAAAATCTCTCTAGAAAATTCTACCTCATTTAAAAAAAAAAAATTACTTTGAATATTTTTAGCAAATATTTTCAAAATTTTAAATTTAACTAAGTTTAATCCCACCTAATTTTTAAACCTGATTTTAAAAGTTGAATATTGCAAATTTAAACTTATTCAGTTTTGTAACATATGCTTGAAAATTCAACTTTCCAAACTTAGCTTTTATCAAATTAGCCTTAAAAATTTATTTTGGCAAAAATTTTACTTCTTGAAAAATTATTCTTACTTGTTTAAGTTTTTCTTTGTTTTGAAAAATCGAAGTTGAAAATTTACCTTTTTGGAAAGTAAATGTTACTTAAACATGAAAAGTAAATTTGAAAAACCTGATTTGAAAATTTTTACACGCTTGAAAAGTTAAACTTGAAAATTCAACTTTCCAAACTTAGCTTTTATCAAATTAGCCTTAAAAATTTATTTTGGCAAAAATTTTACTTCTTGAAAAATTATTCTTACTTGTTTAATTTTTGCTTTGTTTTGAAAAATCGAAGTTGAAAATTTACCTTTTTGAAAAGTAAATGTTACTTAAACATGAAAAGTAAATTTGAAAAACCTGATTTGAAAATTTTTACACGCTTGAAAAGTTAAACTTGATTAACTTTAAATTTATACTTTTCAAAATTCAACTTGTCTCCCCCAAGTCAACTTGACTATTTTTTTAACTTGGTGTTAAAAATTGTACTTTTATCTTTCAATTTTGAACCAAACTTAGATATGTTTCAAAATTTGATTACTTTTTACAGTAACTCTACACTATGATTGTTTACCCTTGCTTATTTTTGATGAATGCCAAAGGGGGAGGGTTAGGTGGTTAAGTTAGCTAAACCAATTTGAAAATACAAACTAACTTTAAAACCACATAAATGCATGTTGTTTCTTGCATATGTTTTCACTAACTTAACCAGGTTGTCATTCCATCAAAAAGGGGGAGATTGTTGGTGCGGTTAGCACTAACGATTTAACCCAGGTTTTGATGAATGACAAATAGGTTAAGTTAGTTTTGTTGTTGTCTGACACTTTGATCGAGTGTGCAGGAGAAGTCCAGACAGGTCGACGGGCTGACCGGATGTCTGGCACGAAGTCCAGCTAGGTCGACGGGCTGACCGGATAGCTGGCGAGAAGTCCAAGCGGGTCGACGGGCTGACCGGACGCTTGGCGAGAAGTCCAGCTAGGTCGACGGGCTGACCGGATAGCTGGCGAGAAGTCCAAGTGGGTCGACGGGCTGACCAGACGCTTGGCGAGAAGTCCAGACGGGTCGACGGGCTGACCAGACGTCTGGCAGGTAAGTGAGGTAAGTCACTGGAGGGGAGTGACTGCGAGGACGCGTTCCCGGGAAGGGAACATTAGGCGTCGATCCGGCTTAGATCCATTTCGGATATCTAAGTCGAGATCGTGACTAGATTCAGGTCTCGGAAAGACGGAATCTAAGTCATACTATTTGTGCTAATTCATACTATTATAGAATATGCTAACAATCTATGTTGCAGGTTATATATTGCCTCGGACTAACTTTGTTTTGCAGGAAAAGGGAGTTTTCTGGAACAAGGTGGTCTGGGCGCCCGGAAGGCAAATTATATCCAGCCGAGTCATCGCCACGTGGAGCATCACGGTTTGTGCAGCTACGTCACATTCCAGGCGCTCGGAAGGGATCCAGGGGCCCGGAGCAACATATAAAAGAAGCCCCAGGCAGGAGCTTCAAGAAAAGAACAATCGATCTGAGAACTCTTCTACTGCTGGTTTTGCTGCTCTACGTTCCTGCGACGCTGATAAAGCTCCGACAAAGTGCTCATTCGATTTTTAGTTTACTTCTTTGTCGGTATTACTTTGTTTCATTAGCATTTTCTATGTTCATCTTGTAACTATATTCGAATTGCTAGTGATTGCCCAACGAAAGTAGTCAAGGACCACGGGCCTTCGAGTAGGAGTCGTCACAGGCTCCGAACGAAGTAAAAAATAACTGTGTTCATTTACTTTTTCGCTGCGTATTTATACTCTTGTTTTTCGAATCGATATTCACCCCGCCTTCTATCAAATCTAACGGTCCTACAGAAACAAGTTGGTCCAGCAAAGAAAGTGAATAAATCTCAGAGTACAGGACCTAAAGCTGGAATGAAGAAGCCGAAGGGCAAGTGCTTCATCTACAAGCAGTCAGGGCATTGGAAGGCGGACTGTCCTCGTAGGAATCAAAACAACAAAGGTATATCTCATGCTCTAGTTGTTGAAACATGTTTAGCGGTGTTATCTACCAGCACCTGGTGTGTAGATATGAGAGCCACTGATCATGTCTGCAATTCCTTGCAGGGGTTCCAGGAAACCCGACGACTATCTGAAGGAGAGATTATCGTCTACATGGGCAATGCTACTAAGGTGGCGGCTGTTGCAGTGGGAGACGTCTACTTATCTTTTAATAGAAATAGAAATTTGGTTTTAAGAAATTGTCTTTATGTACCCAGTTTTAGAAAGAATTTAATTTCAGTTTCTAAACTGTTTTTAGATGGATATACAGTTTCCTTTAGTAACGATGTAGTTATTAAGAGAAATAAAGTGATTATCTGTTCTGGTGCATTAGTTGGCAATTTGTATACTTTAAATCTAATTTCTCCCAAAAAGCATAATATGGAAATTAATAACACATCTTCTAACTCAAATAAGAGAAAAGAACCTTCGGAAATGAACCAAGCATATCTTTGGCATCTAAGGCTTGGTCATATTAACTTAAGTAGGATTCAGAGGCTTATAGCCGATGGACTCTTGGGTTCATTAGAGTTGGAAAATTTTTCAACTTGTGAATCTTGCTTAGAAGGTAAAATGACCAAGAGGCCTTTCAAGGCCAAGGGGTATAGAGCCAAAGAAGTGTTAGAATTGGTTCATTCTGATTTGTATGGTCCTATGTCTGTCCAGGCAAGAGGTGGTTTTGAATATTTTGTCTCTTTTATAGATGATTATTCAAGATACGGATACATTTACCTAATGCGCCGCAAGTCCGAGTGTTTTGATAAGTTCAAAGAATACAAGGCTGATGTGGAGAAACGACTAGGTAAAAGTATCAAGACACTACAGTTTGATCGTGGTGGCGAATACCTCTCAGAAGAGTTTAGGAATTACTTATCAGAGGCCGGGATTCAATCCCAACTGTCCGCACCTGGTACACCCCAACAGAAGGGTGTGGCAGAACGAATGAATAGGACTCTTATGGAGATGGTTAGATCGATGATGAGTTATTCAGAATTACTAAATTCGTTTTGGGGATACGCTCTGGAAACGACAGTGTACATTCTGAACTTAGTACCTTCTAAATCAATTTCTTCTACTCCCACAGAATTGTGGAATGTGCGAAAGTCCAGTCTTAGACATATTCGGATTTGGGGTAGTCCAGCACATGTGCTGAAACCAGATGCTGATAAGTTAGAATCTCGTTCAGAAGTTCGCGTGTTTGTGGGGTATCCCAGAGGAACGAAAGGTGGTTTATTTTATAGTCCTAAAGACCAGAAGGTCATTGTGGATTTACAAAAGGAAAAGAGGGACAGCCGGGAAGGTAGAAACCTTCAAAGCTAGGCTTGTTGTGAAAGGGTACACTCAGAAAGAGGGAATCGGTAGCCATGCTTAAGTCTATCCGGATACTCTTATCCATTGCTGCTCATATGAATTATGAGATTTGGCAAATGGATGTCAAGACAGCTTTCCTTAATGGAAGTCTTGAAGAGAACATCCATATGAAGCAACCAGAAGGGTTCATTGAAAAAGGCAAAGAGCATCTAGTGTGCAAGCTCAATCGGTCCATTTATGGACTGAAGCAAACTTCAAGGTCTTGGAACCTCCGGTTTAATGAAGTGATCCAGTCATATGGATTTATTCAGTGTCCGGATGAGTCTTGTGTATACAAGAAGTGTAACGGAAACGTGGTGGTATTTCTTGTACTATACGTAGATGATATTTTGTTAATTGGCAACAATGTCAAGGTATTATCGGACGTAAGGGTATGATTGTCCAAATAATTTGATATGAAGGACTTAGGAGATTGTGCACACATTCTTGGGATCAAAGTTATAAGGGATCGCAAGAAAAGAATGTTGTGTCTGTCCCAAGCTTCATATATAGATACAATCCTTTCTCGTTTTAGCATGCAGGATTCCAAGAAAGGTTTCTTACCTTTTAGGCATGGAGTAGCTCTATCTAAAGAGATGTCTTCGAAGACATCAAAGGAGATAGAGGACATGAAAGCAGTTCCTTATGCTTCGACTGTAGGAAGCCTAATGTATGCAATGCTATGTACGAGACCTGATATCTGTTTTGCCGTGGGCATGGTTAGCAGATATCAGAGTAACCCTGGACAAGGACATTGGACTGCGGTAAAGCATATATTAAAGTACCTGAGAAGGACTAGAGATTATATGCTAGTTTACCAAGCAGACGATTTGCTTCCTGTGGGTTACACGGATTCAGATTTCCAATCAGATAGGGACAACAGTAAGTCTACATCAGGCTATGTATTTACTTTAGGAGGTAGAGCCATTGCATGGAGGAGTGTTAAGCAGAAATGCGTTTCGGACTCAACCATGGAAGCTGAGTATGTAGCAGCCTCTGAGGCAGCTAAAGAAGCAGTATGGCTTAGGAACTTTCTAATGGACTTAGATATGATTCCTGGTTTGCCCAAAATCATCACAATTTATTGTGATAATAGCGGTGCAGTTGCAAACTCAAAGGAACCACGAGTCCATAAGACAAGTAAACATATAGAACGCAAGTACCACCTGATACGAGATATCGTGAAGCGAGGAGAAGTTGTCATCGCTAAGATTGCATCAGCAGATAACCTGGCAGATCCTTTCACTAAGGCCCTTCCGGCAAAAGCTTTCGATCGGCATGTGGAGGGAATGGGAATCAGATGTATGGCAGAAGATATGACAGCTTAGTCATTAGTATGAGTGGGAGATTGTTAGAGTGTATACCGAAAGCCTAAGCTTTTGTAAACATTAATTTTGAATAAAGAATCACATTTGGTCAAATTATCTACATTTGTTTGTGGTTGTTCAATTAATTTATATTGTAGATAACATAGTATGTGGTGTCACATACTGAAGATGATGTTATCAGTACCTTATAAATTATAAACAGCAGCTCACAACCAAAATGGAAAGGAACAAACCATTGGAAGGTCGTAGTGTAATTAGGAATTAGTTTATCTTAACTATATAATTACACTAGTACACTTAGAAGTGTATTGAGTAGGACCATTAGAGGTCGTTTTCTTTTATACTGACTTTATAAAGGAACGAAGACCTCAGTTATTATGGAAGTGTGTGCTCTTAATCCTAATATAATAGCAAGCACATGTATTTGATATTTATTTCTTTAATTTATCAATGGGTGAGATTTAGTTCGATAAATCAATAAGCCCGATAAGTTGAGAAATGATATCACTTATAGTGTGTGTTGTTGATTATAGAAGGAAACTGTGTCCTAATAATGTAGGTTGATAATGTTCCCAAGATGAGCTCATAAAGATTGTCATGTTAAACCCTGCAGGTGGACTTAGTCTGACATGACGATAAGGTTGAGTGATACTATTCTTGGATTAAGATATTAATTAAATGAGTTGTTAGTAACTCACTTAATTAGTGGACATTTGACATCTTAAACACAGGGAGACTAAGACACTCATAATAAGAAGGGGCCCAAAAATATAATTTGGGATTGGTGCGGTAGTTCAATAATAGTTCTATAGTGGAATGAATTATTATTGATAAAATTAAGTTGTGTGTTCGGGGTGAACACGGGATGCTTAATTTTATCGGGAGACCAAAACCAATTCCTCCTCTCGGTCCCTATCGTAGCCTCTTATTTATAGAGTACTATACCCACCTTCATACCCATGATGTAGGGGCCGACCAAGCTAGCTTGTGGATCAAGCTATGGCCGGCCAAGCCTTGGTTCATGGGTGGCCGGCCCTAGCTTGAACCCAAGCTTAAGTGGCCGGCCCCCATTAAATTTAAAAGAATTTTAATTTTAAAATTTTCTTATGTGAAAGATATAATTTATTGGAGAGATTAAAAATTAAAATATCTGTTTTAAAAGGATCTACAAAAGATTAAAGAAAGAGATTAGATCTCTTTCCTTATTTATAGATTGGAAAGATATTTTATTTTTTCTTTGTAAATTATTCACATGTTGAAAAATTAAAATTATAGAATTTTTTTTTATCAACCATGAAGGGATTTTAAAGGGAAATTTTATTTTTTTAAAAAATTTCTGAAGACAAATAAGGAAGTTTAAATTGTTGATTGAATTTGCCTTGTTTGCTCTTATTGATGTGGTCGGCCATGACATGAAGGAATAGGAAATTTTGTTTAATTTTTCTTAATTAATTCATGTCAAGGAAAGTTAAGGAAATTTTATTGTAATTAAATTTCCTTATTTACCAAAGTTAAGGAATATAAAAGAGGGGGTTGGGGTGCCTTCATGACACACAACTTTTATTCTTCTCCCTCTTTTCTTCCTTGGTGTGGCCGGCCTCATCCTTTCTCTTCTCTCCATCTTTGTGGCCGAAATTCCCCTTGCTCTTGGAGAATAAGTGGTGACCGATTTCTAGCTTGGAGAAGAAGGAGAGAAAGCTTTCATCCCTTGGAGTTTAGTTGGTGTTTTCGCTTCTTCCTTGGAGGTGCTCTTGATTGTGGCCAAACCTTGCAAGGAGGAGAAGAAGGTGCTTTGGTGATTTCTCATCTCGGAAGATCGTTGCCTACACAACGTCCGAGGTTAGAAGAGGAATGCGGTAGAAGATCTAGAGGTTTTTGCTTGCAAAAGAAAAGGTATACTAGTATTTAATTTCCGCATCATACTAGTTGTATCTTCATGTAAAAAATACCAAATACAAGAGGCATGCGATTCTAGTATTTCGAATTTGTTTTCGATGTTGTGTTCTTTGTTTTTCTTTTCCTTGTGATTTGATTGTTGTTTTTGGTTGACCTAAAGTTATTTAAGGAAATTAAATATTAGCTTTCCTTAAAAGGCTTTGTCTAGGCAGTGGTGGTTGTTCCCATATCTAAGAAGGTCATGTGCCTCGCCATGCAGTCCTGGAAGCCAATTTTGGAAATTAATATTTAATGGAATTAATAACCTAGGTGATTTGGATCGACCGTGTTAAGTTCCGCAGGAGATCCAAGTCTAAACCTAAAAGAACAAATAGATTAAACTTTGGATCAAACGTGTTAAGTTCTGCAGGCGATCCAAGTTTAATTTAAAAGAACACATGGTAGCTAGGAAAAGGTTCAGACCTTTGTACAAAATTTTTGTACAGTGGAACCATTAGGCTT
This sequence comes from Zingiber officinale, assembly GCF_018446385.1. Classification (NCBI taxonomy): domain Eukaryota; kingdom Viridiplantae; phylum Streptophyta; class Magnoliopsida; order Zingiberales; family Zingiberaceae; genus Zingiber; species Zingiber officinale. The sequence continues at coordinate 38,771,508 of NC_055986.1, read as the reverse complement.
TCCGAGTAGCAACCAACATCTTTGAGTAATGAGAGGACAACCTTCTTGGATGAACAATTCGATTGTATCTACAACAAAATTCAAGAGATGTCCATTAATACACTATGCAGTGATAGAAGTCAAAGAAAAAAAATCCATTGATGAGACCCTTGGTATTATTGATCCTCCTGTAGTAAGAACTAAGGGATGTGAGAAGAGATTAAAATCATCAAAGGTTCAGAAATCAACATCAAATTCCAGGCTTTGTCGTGGATGCGGACATCGAGGAGTGTCACATGACAAGCGTAACTGCCCCAATTTACAACAAGGGTATGTGTCGATTCAATTTTTTCCTTTTCATTATATTTTTCCTTGCAAACAAATATTATTTTATTATCTTTTATATATAACAACGTGTCAATTATCAGATCAATTGAAGATAACAATCATATCAGTCTTGACGACACATCTGAACCGGATTTCGGATCTATACATGGTACTATCAAAGTTTTAATTTGTTAAATTACAGTGGTTTATTGTTTATTGAGAAAATAAAATTAATAAATTATCTTTATTGTTACAGGTTCTAATAACATGCGCTAGGATGTTTTAATTATCTATGATTGGTATATCTGTTTTCTTTATTTGTATGTTTGATTGGTTTAGTGCATTTCTTGTATTGAGGTGTTTGTTATTTAATTTAGTGCATTTCCTGTGTGTCTAGTGTTATTGTGTGTATCAACAGTGATTAGAGAAACATAAGCTTTTGTTTATGGAAATGGAAAGGAGTCATAGAGAATTACCCAAATTGATTCTATTTACCAGTGAGCTTGAGTGGACATTGCTTTTGTTGGTTTTGGGACTTTATTGCTAGCATGCTTGATTTTTCTTACAATAAGGAATCAGATCAATTTTGCTTCTCTTCATGGTTCCCTAGAATGAAAAACATTCCTCTTAGACATCTAATGATTGTCTGTTTATTTTAGAACACATCTAAATCAAATTCAAACGGTTTCAATTTGAAACTAAAACCTGGATTACAACTAATTATGACTGATCTTTAACTCTAGCCAAACTTAATGATTGTCTGTTTATTTATCTGTTTCATACTACACTTCATCTTTTACTTGTCTGATTTTTACAAGCATGGGAAACAGATAGCTCAAGGAAACACATTTCCCTTCTTGATGTAATCTTGAGACGTTTTCAACTATGCTGTAATGGGATGCTGATTTTGTTTAGATTTAATGTCACGCCCCCAAAGGAGTCTCTGTCAGACAAAAATCCGACAAGATCTCCCCTATACCGGTGACAATATGAAGCATCACTACAAACAAAATATACATCAGCCACATGCGGCTGGAATATTTATATACACAATCACGCAGTTATAATAACAGCCCACTCGGCTGGAATGAAACAATTACAACCACGCAGTTATATATAAAACAGCCCACACGGCTGTACTAAAACACAGCGGAAAAACGAAGGAAAACCCACACAACACAAATAAATACAATGCATGCCGGCACGACTTAAACACAAATACAACATCAAAACCACAAGATAGCCACATGACTACCATAAATACAATGCCAAAAATAATAAAAAGATATACAAAAGAAAACAAGCGCGGTCTTCGGATGTGACGTAGGACCCGACAGACAGGATACTCCGAGCGACACCAACCATCTACAGGCTACCTGAAAACATAAATGTATACATGCGGTGGTGAGTATAGGTAACTCAGCGGGTAATAGAAAAGATAGTGCATGGTCCATAAACAACATGGAGATCACAAGTATACAGTCTCAGTAGGGAATAAAGAACATGATCATACTATCATAATCAATGCACCTAAACATATCTGACATAATAACCTGACATATAAACTGTACAAACCACAACTAACATAATGACAGATACATACCCAATCTGGAATCGACCCATGGTACAATGATCAGTAAACTCACCGGATCTGCAACAGATATACCCGTGACACCTGTGCAATATAAGTACGACTGCATATACATGTAAAATAAATGACATGTATGCAGTATGACAATCAAATGCAACAACCATATCTCAATCAAATGCAACAACGACAATCACATGCAACTAGTATCTACTAGGCATGTATGCAAATAAATCCCCCCAGATGCACCGCGCATCATATGCAAAAGTGCATCCATGCTCCATGGTCACCCCGCCACCTCTCCAGACACCACGACCCCTGTATGGCCGAGAGGCTTGGGTCTGTGATGACTGTACTACCCTCCAGCCCACTATATAGTGGTCGAGGCGGACAGTCCACTAGTAACTATCTAGCTACATAGTATCAGGGTCCCTGACTGCTCACAACGCCGGATCTCACTAAACCTTGTGACCGGGTGGCACGACAGGACTAGCAGCAACTGCTCCAACTACCACTACCCATGAGTGGCCGAGTGTGCGGTGCTATACCAAACCAACTGATGACTCTCTCACCACAAGGGAGACAATGGTCATCAGATGCAATGAATGATGAACATGATATATATATATAATCATCATCCATGCAACAACCCCAAACCTCATAAATACCTCCAACATGAGTATAATCGTCATGATACCTCCACGTATCCCACCAAACATATGTACCCGCTACACATGTATAATCAACCAAAAATCTCCAATAATCCCACCAGACACATGTACACAAAATATAAATACAATCAACACGTATCCTCCAGTAAAAACACAACAGACCTGTGTATATACCTCAAACATACAATCAACACAACTCCTCCAAACATACATGACAAATATGTATGTACACACCACATGTAAATGCACGGTCAACAAGATGACTCCTATAACACATACCCACCTATGTACAGTCAACATTATATACCCAATCAGCATGGTAATACCAACAACTCGACAATCCCTATAAGACATACTCTACACGTGTAATCACAACAGAGTAGATATCAAGAGTGAAGACTGTATATGAATTAAATAGATCATCACAAGGGTCAAGCATAAGTATCATGCAGGAAAAACAACAACCGATCATGATATAAGATAAAGCAGTCTAATTCATCCAATAATAACCATACACTAAGTACAAAAAAATCTATATAGAGGCCAAGGAAGAAATACCCGCCTTAAGGTGTAGATCGTGCCAAGTAATCCCGTGTCGAGACGCTCGTCCCGAATCCAAGTCCTGCGATCACGTAATATATATTTAGCTAATTACATAGGTAGCAAATAGCTAAATAAACTCCCCAATCTAATTAGGGAAAACCCTAATCGAAGTAACTTACCTAATTCCTTAATTCAACTCTTTCTAGATCCAAACATAATCCACAATCTATTAATCGATCTGAAACTCACTAATCCAAACTCATCTTAAATCCACAACAACCTAACATCATCATCTACAACTAAACAAACCACCACATCTGATAATCCAACCAACAAGCAATCCAATGATCTCAAGAATAATCACATAACAATCCACATCAACCAATCATCATATCCACAAATTCCAACCCAATACAAACCCTAATCACTCCAACACATACCAATAATGATCATGTATCCATTTACAAAAATCATTCACCAAATAACCATCACAAATCAACTTATCACAACCAAATCCCAAATTCAAATCAATTAATTCATTTAACACCATCGTTTAATCTACGTGTCATCTACTAACATCAAAAATCAATTCTACAATCCCTTAGAAAACCTAATAGAGTAGCATTCTACTAAGAAAACTAGTAGTACATCACTGGAAGACACTCACCTTGAGAGATGGCAGCAGATCCCGTAGCCAACAACTAGCCAGCCACTGTCCGGAAGCTACAACAGAACACCACCACCAATTCTTCCAAGAATCAATCCAAAAACTCAATTGTATAGCAAGGAATTGCTGAAACCCTAATCCACAGTACAAGATTCACCTTAACAGAACCTTACCTCCTCATCCGACAGCTTCCACAGAACCCAGCCGCAAGAATTGGAGAAGATGAAGTCCTGCTCAAGGAAAATCCATCACTAGATTGATCCGAAGCATCCTCCATCCTAGATCGGGAAGAATATCATGAAAAGATACAAATTCACACAAAATTCTTAAATCCACTGGATCTCCCAACACTGCCTTACCTCAACCGATCGTCCCCAATTGGTCTCGCGCCATCAATTCCATCTGGTGGAGATCCGGAATGCACTCCAGAGAACCGATTGAGAAGGAGAATCGGACAAGACTCAATCAGCCAGGGAAGATGTGAATCGACTCTTCCCTGCCGTGCCCTAGGCCCCCCCTGCCGAGTCGTTGCCGCGCACGCAAGCCCAGCCGAAGAGAGGATCGGTCCGTCGGAGATGGTCAGAACCGTCAAGATCCGGCGACGCCTTCCCGCCGACAACGCGTGATGATGAGGTCGCGGTGGAAGAAGCCTCTCCATCGCCGTCGGGTCTTTTGCTTGCGAGAGAGAAATGGGAGAAGTTGGGTCAGGTGTGTGCGAGAGAGAAGAAAGCCCCCATGCCATGAAAGGAAAAAGGGAGGAGGAAGGTTCGGCCGGCGGTCGGCGTTGATGCCCGGCTACCGGCGATGAAACAAGACCGCGAGGGAGAAGAGTCGGGGAAGGAGATGATCGGGCGAAAGGGGAGTTCGGGTGAAAGAATGGGGAAGGGAATATAAACCTAGATTATTTAAAAACTTAGGTTAGTTTAATTAAAGGCTAAGTTAATTCCTCAATCAACTCCCAACTTATTTTGGATATCCAAAACATGCTCTCTCTGTACCCCGAATTCATCCCCTCAAAACGGGTCATACGGACTCCGTTTAATTCCCGAAAAATTCTTAAAAATTTCTGAAAAATCCAATAAGATTTTTCGTCCAATAATATTTATTATTTATTTTGCAATATCTTACATTTAAGATATAATTGTATTCTACTTTATGTAACAAAGATGTACAATGCTGGAATGTCTGATTCTAGCTATTTTCATATTTTACTTCTTGTAGGTTGCCTTTTGTGAACTTTTCTTGTCAAATCTATTTCCGTATTTTACTATGAAATACAAAACAGTGTATGCAGACTTTAGATTTATTATGTACAATGTTGGATCACTTTTCTTGTCACTTTTCTTGCAATACAGTAATCTTTGTTTTCGTTCTTGGATTACCTCCAGGTTTCATTTTTCATATAGCTTAATAGCTATTCCAATCTTCTATACACATGCAGTTTTCTTAATACGAATCCCAAAATTCCTAGTCCCACCCAAATAGAAATATCCCCCAAAGAGTTCTCTCATGTTTGACCATGGTAGCAGCACCCGGTGTCCACTGGTTTAAATGCAAACTAGTTAGTGTATCTTTTAGAAATTTTTAAACATACACATGTTATATTGTCGATCAATTAAAATACACATGCCTAATTTTCTGTGATACAAAATGCTTTCAGATCAAGCCCCAAGCTCTTGGTCAAGCAAGTAGGGTTGGTGGTGTGAGTCCTGCCGATATAACAACTCTCCCCATTGTCCTAGAAACTTATCGCAGGAAGGCCAAAGATAGGAAAATGCAAGACTTAATTAAATCAGCCAATTATCTGTCAGCTTCGGTTTACAACTAAAGCAGTGCAGGAACGACAAAATTAAGCAGCAGATGAATGGATGCTTCGTCTTGCAATATTGCAATATTGATACAGTAATCTTTGTTTACACTTTGAAATCTTCTTTTACACTTTGACATCTATGTGACGAAGAAGGAGATGTTAGCTGCTATACTTGCTGAAAATGGCCAGTTAGTAGTGTTGGTTGCTACTCGGAAAACCTATAGGTTCCACTGTATAAAAATTTTGTACAAAGGTCTGAACCTTTTCCTAGCTACCTGTGTTCTTTTAAATTAAATTTTGGATCGCCTGCGGAACTTAACACGTTTGATCCAAAACTTAATCTATTTGTTCTTTTAGGTTTTGACTTGGATCTCCTGCGGAACTTAACACGTTCGACCCAAGTCTCCTTAAGTTATTAATTCCATTAAATATTAATTTCCATAATTGGTTCCCAGTACTGACGTGGCGAGGCACATGACCTTCTTGGATATGGAAGCAACCACCATCGACTAGAAAAAACCTTTTATAGAAAGCTAATATTTAATTTCCTAAAATAACTTTAGGTTAACCGAAAAGAACAATCAAATCACAAGGAAAAATAAAACAAAAGAACACTTCATCGAAAATCATATTCAAAATACTAGAATCGTAAGCCTCTTGTATTTAGTATTATTTCCATAAATAACTAGTATGATGCGGAAAGAAAAATTACTAATTATACCTTGTAGAAAAACCTCTTGATCTTCTACCGTATTCCTCTTCTAACCTCGGACGTTGTGTGGGCAACGATCTTCCGAGATGAGAAACCACCAACCACCTTCTTCTCCTCCTAGCTAGGTTCGGCCACAAAAAATAAAGCTTCACCAAGGAAAAAGAAAAACACCAACCAAGCTCCAAGAGATGCAAGCTTTCTCTCCTTCTTCTTCTTCTTCTCCAAGTAGTATCCGGCCTCCACAAGAGCTCCAAGCAATAGAGAGTTTCGGCCACCACAAAGAGGAAGAAAGGGAGAAGATGTTGGCCGGCCACACCAAAGAATAGGAGAGGGAGAATAATAGAGGTTGTATCTCATGAAGGCACCCTCACCCCTTCTTTTATATTCCTTGACCTAGGCAAATTAGGAAATTTAATTACAATACAATTTCCTTAATTTCCTTGACATGATTTAATTGAGAAAAATAAAATAAAATTTCCCAATTTAATCTATATTGGCCGGCCACATCAAGGGGAAACAATTTAGACAAGTTTTAATCAACAAATTAAAACTTCCTAATTTGTTTTCGGAAATTTTAAAAAATAAAATTTTTCTTCAAAAATCTCTTCATGGTTGATAAAAGGAAATTTCTATAATTTTAATTTTACAACATGTGAATAATTTTTAAAGAGAAAATAAAATATCTCACCAATCTACAAATAAGGAAAGAGATCTAATCTCTTTCTTTAATCTTTTGTAGATCTTTTATAAGAGAGATATTTTAATTTTAATTCTCTTAATAAATTATTTTTCCACATAATAAAAATTAAAATTAAAATTCCTTTTTAATTTAATTTGGCCGGCCCCCACTAGCTTGGGTTCAAATTTATGCCTAGGCCGGCCCTAGCTTGGTTCCCAAGCTAGCTTGGTCGGCCCCCTTTGGGTGGGTATAGAAGGTGGGTATAGGTGGATATAGTACTCTATAAATAAGAGACTACGATAGGGACCGAGAGGAGGAATTGGTTTTGGTCTCCCGATAAAATTAAGCATCCCGTGTTCGCCCCGAACACACAACTTAATTTTATCAATAATAATTCATTACACTAGAGAACTATTATTGAACTACCGCACCAATCCCAAATTACATTTTTGGGCTCCTTCTTATTATGAGTGTGTTAGTCTCCCTGTGTTTAAGATATCGAATGTCCACTAATTAAGTGAGTTACTGACAACTCATTTAATTAATATCTAAATCCAAGAGTAGTACCACTCAACCTTATTGTCATGTCGGACTAGGTCCACCTGCAGGGTTTAACATGACAATCCTTATGAGCTCCTCTTGAGGACATTATCAACCTAGTATCTCTAGGACACAGTTTCTTTCTATAATCAACAACACACACTATAAGTAATACCATTTCCCAACTTATCCAGCTTATTGATTCATCGAACTAAATCTCACCCATTGATAAATTAAAGAAATAAATATCAAATATATATGCTTGTTATTATATTAGGATTAAGAGTACACACTTCCATAATAATCGAGGTCTTTGTTCCTTTATAAAGTCAGTATAAAAGAAACGACCTCAAATGGTCCTACTCAATACACTCTGAGTGTACTAGTGTAATTATATAGTCAAGATAAACTAATACCTAATTACACTACGACCTTCTAATGGTTTGTTCCTTTCCATTTTGGTCGTGAGCTACTGTTTATAATTTATAAGGTACTGATAACATCATCTTCTGCATGTGACACCACATACTATGTTATCTACAATATAAATTAAATGAACAACTATAAACAAATGTAGACAATTTGACCAAATGTGATTCTTTATACATAATGAATGTTTACAAAGCTTAGGCTTTCAGTATACACTCCAACAATCTCCCACTTATACTAATGACTAAGCTGCCATATCTTCTACCATACATCTGATTCCCATTCCCTCCACATGCCGATCGAAAGCTTTCGTCGGAAGGGCCTTAGTGAAAGGATCTGCCAGGTTATCCGCTGATGCAATCTTGGCGATGACAACTTCTCCTCGCTTCACGATATCTCGTATCAGGTGGTACTTGCGCTCTATATGTTTACTTGCCTTATGAGCTCGTGGTTCCTTCGAGTTTGCAACTGCACCACTATTATCACAATAAATTGTGATGATTTTGGGCAAACCAGGAATCACATCTAAGTCCATTAGAAAATTCCTGAGCCATACTGCTTCTTTAGTTGCCTCAGAGGTTGCTACATACTCAGCTTCCATGGTTGAGTTCGATACGCATTTCTGCTTAACACTCCTCCATGAAATGGCTCCACCTCCTAAAGTAAACACATAGCCTGATGTAGACTTACTGTTATCCCTATCTGATTGGAAATCTGAATCCGTGTAACCCACAGGGAGTAAATCATCTGCTTGATAAACTAGCATAAAATCTCTAGTCCTTCTCAGGTACTTTAATATATTCTTTACCGCAGTCCAATATACTTGTCCAGGGTTACTCTGATATCTGCTAACCATGCCCACGGCAAAATAGATATCAGGTCTCGTACACAGCATTGCATACATTTGGCTTCCTACAGCCGAACCATAAGGAACTGCTTTCATGTCCTCTATCTCTTTTGATGTCTTCGGAGACATCTCTTTAGATAGAGTTATTCCATGCCTAAAAGGTAAGAAACCTTTCTTGGAATCCTGCATGCTAAAACGAGCAAGGATTGTATCTATATATGAAGCTTGGGACAGACACAACATTCTTTTCTTACGATCCCTTATAACTTTGATCCCGAGAATGTGTGCACAATCTCCTAAGTCCTTCATATCAAATTGTTTGGACAACCATACCCTTACGTCTGATAATACCTTGACATTGTTGCCAATTAACAAAATATCATCTACGTATAGTACAAGAAATACCACCACGTTTCCGTTACACTTCTTGTATACACAAGACTCATCCGGACACTGAATAAATCCATATGACTGGATTACATCATTAAACCGGATGTTCCAAGACCTTGAAGCTTGCTTCAGTCCATAAATGGACCGATTGAGCTTGCACACTAGATGCTCTTTGCCTTTTTCAATGAACCCTTCTGGTTGCTTCATATGGATGTTCTCTTCAAGACTTCCATTAAGGAAAGCTGTCTTGACATCCATTTTCCAAATCTCATAATCCATATGAGCAGCAATGGATAAGAGTATCCGGATAGACTTAAGCATGGCTACCGGTGAAAAGGTTTCCTCATAATCGATTCCCTCTTTCTGAGTGTACCCTTTCGCAACAAGCCTAGCTTTGAAGGTTTCTACCTTCCCATCTGTCCCTCTTTTCCTTTTGTAGATCCACTTGCATCCAACGACTTTTACACCATCAGGTGGTTCTACAAGCTCCCAGACCTTATTAGAGTACATAGACTCTATTTCAGAATTCATTGCCTTTTGCCAAGATGCTGCATCTATATCTTGGAGTGCTTCGTCATATGTTCGTGGATCAGGTTCATGTTTACCCGGGATCAAGTCCGAAGACTCTCCCAAAAACATGAATCTTTCAGACTTCCTTACAACCCTCCCACTACGACGAGACACTGTCTGTGGTTGTGTATCATGTGTGACACGTGTTGCAGTCTCTTGTGGTACTTCATCTTGTACTGTTGGTACTGAAGTAGACGTGTCCTCTTTAAGTTCTTCTAAAATAACTTTGCTATTGGGCTTGTGATCCATTATATAGTCTTCTTCTAAAAACTGGGCATTGGTGCTAACAATGACCTTCTGGTCTTTAGGACTATAAAATAAACCACCTTTCGTTCCTTTGGGATATCCTACAAACACGCGAACTTCTGTACGGGATTCTAACTTATCAGCATCTGGTTTCAGCACATGTGCTGGACTGCCCCAAATCCGAATATGTCTTAGACTGGGTTTTCGCCCATTCCACAATTCTATGGGAGTAGAAGAAACTGATTTAGAAGGTACTAAGTTCAGAACGTATACTGTTGTTTCCAGAGCATATCCCAAAAACGAATTTGGTAATTCTGAATAACTCATCATCGATCTAACCATCTCCATAAGAGTCCTGTTCCTTCGTTCTGCTACACCATTCTGTTGGGGTGTTCCAGGTGCAGACAATTGGGATTGAATCCTGGCCTCTGATAAGTAATTCCTAAACTCTCCTAAGAGGTATTCGCCACCACGATCAGACCGTAGTGTCTTGATATTTTTACCTAGTCGTTTCTCCACATCAGCCTTGTATTCTTTGAACTTATCAAAGCACTCGGACTTGCGGCGCATTAGGTAAATGTATCCGTATCTTGAATAATCGTCTATAAAAGAGATAAAATATTCAAAACCACCTCTTTCTTGGACAGACATAGGACCACACAAATCAGAATGAACCAATTCTAACACTTCTTTAGCTCTATACCCCTTTGCCTTGAACGGCCTCTTGGTCATTTTACCTTCTAAGCAAGATTCACAAGTTGGAAAATTTTCCAAATCTAATGAACTCAAAAGTCCATCGGCTATAAGCCTCTGAATCCTACTTAAGTTAATATGACCAAGCCTTAGATGCCAAAGATATGCTTGGTTCATTTTCGAAGGTTCTTTTATCTTATTAGAATTAGAAGATGAGTTATAAATTTCCATGTTTTGCTTTGTGGAAGAAATTGGATTTAAAGTATACAAATTGCCAACTAATGCACCAGAACAGATAATCACTTTATTTCTCTTAATAACTACATCGTTACCAAAGGAAACTGAATATCCATCTAAAAACAGTTTAGAAACTGAAATTAAATTCTTTCTAAAACTGGGTACATAAAGACAATTTCTTAAAATCAAATTTCTATTTCTACTAAAAGATAAGTAGACGTCTCCCACTGCAACAGCTGCCACCTTAGTAGCATTGCCCATGTAGACGGTAATCTCTCATTCAGATAGTCGTCGGGTTTCCTGGAACCCCTGCAGAGAATTGCAGACATGATCAGTGGCTCCCGTATCTACACACCAGGTGCTAGTAGATAACACCGCTAAACATGTTTCAACAACTAGAGCATGAAATATACCTTTGTTTTGGTTCTTACGAGGACAGTCCGCCTTCTAATGTCCTGCCTGCTTGCAGATGAAGCATTTGCCCTTCGACTTCTTCACTCCGGCTTTAAATCCCGTACTCTAAGATTTATTCACTTTCTTTGCTGAACCAGCTTGTTTCTTCTTCTTCTTTCCTCTCGGTTTAGAAGTAGAACCATTTTCAGCATAGTGATTTGAGCATTGTGACGAAATAATCCTTCTGCTGCTTGAAGTTCTGTTAGTAGTTCCCCTAATGAATAAATCCTCTTATTCATATTATAGTTCAGGCGGAACTGCTCAAAACTTCTAGGTAGCGTTTGGAGGATCATATCGATCTGGGTTTTCTCATCAATTTCTCCTCCAAGGATCTGTATCTCGTTCAGATAAGCCATCATCTTTAGGATATGATCCCTTACAGGAGTACCCTCTTGCATGGTGGCTGTCATTATCTTTCTCATGGCTTCTTGCCTAGAAGCCCTATCCTGATGACCAAAGAGTTCCTTGAGATTGTTCATAATATCATAGGCTGTTGGTAAATCTTGATGCTGATGTTGCAATACATTTGACATTGAAGCCAAAATGTAACACCGCGTCATCTCATCTGCTTTTACCCATTTCCTATGATATTCAATCTACTCTTGGGTAGATTCACCAGTAAGTGCTTCAGGACAAGGCTCAGTCAGTACAAATTTATAGCTTTCAGTAGTAAGGACAATGTCCAGGTTCCTTTTCCAATCTATGTAATTAGGTCCAGTAAGTCTATTCTATTGAAGTATGATGGACAGTGGGTTGAAAGTCATCCTAAGAATCACAAATAACTTTTGGTCAGAACTCTAAATTTAGAATAATATTGATTCCTCAAACAATACTATTTTAAATTAACCAACACCTCAAAACACCGTGAATTTTGTATGCCACGTTAGTATGGACATATACAAATTCAACATTTGTAAAAGGAGGGTTTTAACCCATTAATTTTATTATCTTGTCAACCTAACTTTTTGACAAATAAAATTAATAGTTGGTATCATTTGGTCACACAAATAATAGCAGTGACTCCGATGGGGAGGATACTATTAGATGTGTCTAAGTGTATACCACTACTTGACACTAAGTCCATTAATAAGATTATGCCCCTTCCGTTGGGGAAGATCACACACTCTTAATTAACTTCCTATAGTCATCCAAAAATGGAAGTCTGTTCTAGTGATCCGCAAACAAGCTCATCCGTTATGGAGGAAGGCACTCAGAGCCAACGCGCAAGCTTGTTTGCATCACTTACAAACCAGTAATGGAGACCATGGGATTTACTTAAAAATCCCTCTCCCACTTAATTATTTATAAATGAGGAATTTTAACTATGCTAGCCTACTAAACTTGTAATCTAACATGCACACACAGCACAATATAAAAGCAATAAATAGAAAATCTAATTTTCAACTATTATGGCTTTTGTCTCTACTTGTCCTCCGTGTGTTGTCATCCCAAGCTGCTGCCATATTTGGCCACCGCTAACGGGTCTAGCTGTCGCATCCATCTTGCTCCTTGTTCCGCTGCGCCTCTGGTCCTTAGAAGGTTACACGCTTTGCAAGATTCGATCCGCGACATAAATAGAATTTTACATTTTTGATCCTATATTCTATAAAAGGAATGTACATGTATCTAGATCAAAAATAAAATCCTAATAAAACTAAATACAGCTCCTGCTGTATTTTAATACAATCATGCACACACATATAAATGCCCTTGACATGTCCAAGGGTCCAATCACACACATAATAACTAAAAGCCATAATAGTTGGATCCTGCATCCACAAAGTTAGCACATCCTACTATTAACCTGCCTAAATTATGTATGACATGTGCATAATTAACCTAATACCAAATACACAGAGGCAAAACCCTAGCTCTGATACCAATTGTTGGTTGCTACTCAGAAAACCTATAGGTTCCACTGTACAAAAATTTTGTACAAAGGTCTGAACCTTTTCCTAGCTACCATGTGTTCTTTTAAATTAAATTTTGGATCGCCTGCGGAACTTAACACATTTGATCCAAAACTTAATCTATTTGTTCTTTTAGGTTTTGACTTGGATCTCCTGCGGAACTTAACACGTTCGACCCAAGTCTCCTTAAGTTATTAATTCCATTAAATATTAATTTCCATAATTGGTTCCCAGTACTGACGTGGCGAGGCACATGGCCTTCTTGGATATGGGAGCAACCACCACCAACTAGACAAAACCTTTTATAGAAAGCTAATATTTAATTTCCTAAAATAACTTTAGGTTAACCGAAAAGAACAATCAAATCACAAGGAAAAATAAAACAAAAGAACACTTTATCGAAAATCATATTCGAAATACTAGAATCGTAAGCCTCTTGTATTTGGTATTATTTCCATAAATAACTAGTATGATGCGGAAAGAAAAATTACTAATTATACCTTGTAGAAAAACCTCTTGATCTTCTACCGTATTCCTCTTCTAACCTCGGACGTTGTGTGGGCAACGATCTTCCGAGATGAGAAACCACCAACCACCTTCTTCTCCTCCTAGCTAGGTTCGGCCACAAAAAATAAAGCTTCACCAAGGAAAAAGAAAAACACCAACCAAGCTCCAAGAGATGCAAGCTTTCTCTCCTTCTTCTTCTTCTTCTCCAAGTAGTATCCGGCCTCCACAAGAGCTCCAAGCAATAGAGAGTTTCGACCACCACAAAGAGGAAGAAAGGGAGAAGATGTTGGCCGGCCACACCAAAGAATAGGAGAGGGAGAATAATAGAGGTTGTATCTCATGAAGGCACCCTCACCCCTTCTTTTATATTCCTTGACCTAGGCAAATTAGGAAATTTAATTACAATAAAATTTCCTTAATTTCCTTGACATGATTTAATTGAGAAAAATAAAATAAAATTTCCCAATTTAATCTATATTGGCCGGCCACATCAAGGGGAAACAATTTAGACAAGTTTTAATCAACAAATTAAAACTTCCTAATTTGTTTCCGGAAATTTTAAAAAATAAAATTTCTCTTCAAAAATCTCTTCATGGTTGATAAAAGGAAATTTCTATAATTTTAATTTTACAACATGTGAATAATTTTTAAAGAGAAAATAAAATATCTCACCAATCTACAAATAAGGAAAGAGATCTAATCTCTTTCTTTAATCTTTTGTAGATCTTTTATAAGAGAGATATTTTAATTTTAATTCTCTTAATAAATTATTTCTTCCACATAATAAAAATTAAAATTAAAATTTCTTTTTAATTTAATTTGGCCGGCCCCCACTAGCTTGGGTTCAAGCTAGGGTCGGCCACCCCAATTTATACCTAGGCCGGCCCTAGCTTGGTTCCCAAGCTAGCTTGGCCGGCCCCCTTTGGGTGGGTATAGAAGGTGGGTATAGGTGGGTATAGTACTCTATAAATAAGAGGCTACAATAGGGACCGAGAGGAGGAATTGGTTTTGGTCTCCCGATAAAATTAAGCTTCCCGTGTTCGCCCCGAACACACAACTTAATTTTATCAATAATAATTCATTACACTAGAGAACTATTATTGAACTACCGCACCAATCCCAAATTACATTTTTGGGCTCCTTCTTATTATGAGTGTGTTAGTCGCCCTGTGTTTAAGATATCGAATGTCCACTAATTAAGTGAGTTACTGACAACTCATTTAATTAATATCTAAATACAATAGTAGTACCACTCAACCTTATTGTCATGTCGGACTAGGTCCACCTGCAGGGTTTAACATGACAATCCTTATGAGCTCCTCTTGAGGACATTATCAACCTAGTATCTCTAGGACACAGTTTCCTTCTATAATCAACAACACACACTATAAGTGATATCATTTTCCAACTTATCCGGCTTATTGATTCATCGAACTAAATCTCACCCATTGATAAATTAAAGAAATAAATATCAAATATATATGCTTGTTATTATATTAGGATTAAGAGTACACACTTCCATAATAATCGAGGTCTTTGTTCCTTTATAAAGTCAGTATAAAAGAAACGACCTCAAATGGTCCTACTCAATACACTCTGAGTGTACTAGTGTAATTATATAGTCAAGATAAACTAATACCTAATTACACTACGACCTTCTAATGGTTTGTTCCTTTCCATTTTGGTTGTGAGCTACTGTTTATAATTTATAAGGCACTGATAATATCATCTTCTGCATGTGACACCACATACTATGTTATCTACAATATAAATTAAATGAGCAACTACAAACAAATGTAGACAATTTGACCAAATGTGATTATTTATACATAATGAATGTTTACAAAGCTTAGGCTTTCAGTATACACTCCAACAAGTAGGACCAACTTCTCAGTGAATCCAAAGTCTGCATATGAACTCTGACTAATAAAATAAAAAGTGACACGAGGTAGATCCAAAGCACATGCAAAAGGAAAATTTGTAAAATAACGATCAAGTCAAACTCATATAATACCTTTACAAAAATTAAATTACATGTCCAACTAAATAAAACAAGAAAAATGATACGTTCAAGGAAAAAACTCAAGGAAAAGTTCAAGGATAGACACATAAAATGATGGGGCCCACAAAAAGTGAAATAGTGGGCCATGACTTTAAGTGTCTATCCTTAAGCTTTTCCTTGAATTTTTTTCCTTGAGCATATCATTGCTCATAAAACAATCTACTGTCAAATACATTCATCCAACTAAATAAAAAAGTCTACCGTCAAATACATTCATCCAACTAAATAAGGTTTATTAATTAATCACTGATATGAACAGAGTCCATTTTTTTTTAATCTCTTCACACATCTCGGCGATCTTAGCTGCATTACGACGATATTCATCAGCTAAATCTAGCTGACTTTTTATCAATTTCGCTAGTTCTTCAGTGTACTTCATTTTTTCACCAGAAGTTGAAGATGCAGGTGAAGTAGAACCCGAAGTTGAGCTTGAACATTTTTGGGCAGTCGGGGCACAGAAAGCATGTTGTTTCTCCTTGTATGAATTAAAAGCTCTAAATGCTTCCTCTTTACTGAGATATGATTTGTGTAATGCACCGCTATATTTGTTAACTTGAGTATGAGTTTCATCTCAACTATCATAAACACCGGGGTTCCATTCAACAAAAACCACATATGTTTTTCCCTACATTACAATAAATAAACATTTCAAACATAAATTCTAATCTTATAATATAAATTAAAGGGCTGTGAAATTCAAATAGGAAGCTAAAATCAAATCAAAGGGCTCACCATTTGAGTATTGAAATTCAGCTACATCACCGACCTGTTTAATTCGATATAAAAGTTAAATTTTTTGAATCAAACATATTGCAAACAATAGCAGATTAGCTTATAAATATGTAAGCTCTAGACTTATCATTCTCTCCCCATAATATGCATTATAAAAGGTGAAAAAATAGTAAAAAACAAATATAATTTACATCTGATTCTATTTATTCAATCTCTATGATATCATAATCCAAAAATGAAAGAGGGAATTACATGTGTTTATTCAATCTCTATGTTCAATCAATGTATCAATGTAATTCCCTCTTTCAGCTTTCATAGTCCCATGTGTTTGTATCAATTTGATTCAAAAAAATGCAGAAAAATGTAGCAGAAAAAAGCTATAGGATTCATTTATCAACATTAGAGCAGAAGAATGGTTTTTGTTCAGGACAAAAAGCAAGCTGTTCCAAAAAGCACAGAAAGCACACAATAATCGCCGATAAAACTACAAAAATCATCACTCAATAGAAAGCACAGTAGCTTTTATCAGAGAAGGATTTTCCAGGCATCCGAGCTTGGGCGAGAGATGCGATTTGGTTCCCGGGTTCGGCTCGCGGCAGGAGATGGCTCGCGAAGACCTTTGCTAGGGCTCGCGACAGGAGATGGCTTGCGCCGACCTCTGCTAGGGCTCGCGGCAGGAGATGGCAAGGAGAGGATCGCGGCAGGAGATCGCGAAGAGAGGGAGAGGGAGAGCTCGCGACTTCTCGCGAGCTAGGGTCGGCTGAGGGAGAGGGAGATCTCGCGAAGAGAGGGAGAGGGAGAGGTCGCGGCGATGGCTCGTGAAGGGCTCTGCTAGGGCGCGCGTTTGTTCTCTGCTGCGGTTTATTGTTCTCGCCCTTTACACGAAAAAAGCAAGGAAATGTTTTTTTCGTCAGCTCGCGTATGACGTGGACGAAACCGCACTGATACCGCAACATAAGCACCGCAGCCTAACACCTCTGTATCCGAACTTTCGAGATCTAAGTTGATTGATATATCCATACTCTCAAATATCAATTTGACACATTATATTGATAGCAATAATTTTTTTTAACACGAATTAATTTTTTTAATCATTAAAAATAATTAATTGATTGTTGTAGGGGATCTTGTATGACCGGCTAGAAGGGGATTTGAATAGTCGATGCCCCCAAATCGATAGCTTCCTATACTGTTAGTTTGTGTAGCGGAATAATACAAAACAAGCAAGCTAAAGATTAAGAAAAGAAATACAAACAGCTAACAAGCTCGTTTACGTGGTTCGGAGATAACTTGCTCCTACTTCACGGTTGTCCATAAGGTGGGCGATCCCTCAATCCATCGGTAGATTAATCCTCGGAAACGTCGGCTAGCACAATCCTCCTTGTCGGTGGAGAAACCTCGCCACAACTCGACCAAGAGCACTCGGATTGCTAGGGCACTAGTTGACTACTAATTAAGGTTAACCACCACTAATTACGTCAACCTTAACCAAACTTCCAAGCCTTGATTATATAGGTCACGGGTTGGAAAATCCCGCCTACCAGTCGACTGGTGAAAGTGCCAGTTGACTACCCTCTGTAGAGATTTAACCGTTACAACCCAACGGCTCGATACCAGTCGACTGGTGAAAGTACCAATCGACTGCTTCACACTGGCCGAGCGAACAGAAGCATTCTGTTCGCTCCCAGTTGACTATATCAATCGACTGCCATTTACATCAGTCGACTAGTACCCTGAGTACAGTCTCTCAATACTTGGACTCTCACCCTTACAACTCACTTGACTCTTTGTTGCAGCCTTGATTTCTTGCCTTCAAGCCTACTTCCTTTGACTCTCGTCTCTCGAATGCACCCAAGCCTGCGGCTCGTCCCAATGTCATCCTTCGCGTATGCCTCAAAGTCGCTTCCCTCGGCCGTTGTGCTTGCTGCATTGTCCACGGTCTCTCGGATGCTCCATACTTCACTGGACTTGAAGCCATCAGCCTGAGTCATATGTGTATTCTGCAAACCTGCACAGATCAAATACACATATCAAATACAAGGGTGAACATAACTTAAACCCTTTGCCCAAACACCAAAACACATGGTCGTATGGACCATTGGGATTGCTCCAACAATCTCCTCCGTTTTGATGTTTGACAATACGTGTAAGTTAGGGAAAATATAATAGCAAAACAATATGCTAAAAACAATGGACTTACGTTGCCAAGGATACACACTTGGACTTACACCGCTGAATGAACTTACGTTGTCAAAGCTACATACTTGGACTTACACCACCAAATGAACTTACGTTGCCAAGGCTACACACTGGGACTTACACCGCCGAATGAACTTATGTTGCCAAGGCTATATACTTGGGCTTACATTACTGCAGCAAAAATACATACGTGCATTGGA
The DNA here is from genome assembly GCF_018446385.1 of Zingiber officinale. Taxonomy (NCBI): domain Eukaryota; kingdom Viridiplantae; phylum Streptophyta; class Magnoliopsida; order Zingiberales; family Zingiberaceae; genus Zingiber; species Zingiber officinale. The sequence goes on along the minus strand of NC_055986.1, from coordinate 38,752,517 downwards.
ACCTATCCCAAGGCTCCCCCTACACTTATACTCCCCTTTAAGCTAGGAATTTTATGCAAAGACATTTAAAGTTTTCTCACTTAAATCTTACATCTCCCCCTTTGCCTAACATTAAAAAGCTCCAACAATCTCCCAATTGTAAAAAATTATCATCCAAATTGACCCTAAACTCGTGTATTTATCCCCCATGGATCTCATACATCTAAACGAGTTGACTTGGTCACAACCAATGCTGAAAAATAGTTTCAGGCTAGTATCAGTCGACTGCTCCTATCGAATTCAACACAGAACCATTCTATGTTTGAAATACACTGTTACTAGTTGATTGGTAACTGTACCAGTCAACTGGCATACTATTTTCAGCCCAAATATCATTCTGAACTCAACTTCAGAAATGCATAAAAAATTTCACAGACATTCAACAATCTCCAAATTTTGTGAGAGGTCTATTTTACTCATGTCTACTTGGAAAAAATATATTCAAAAATGTATCTATCACCAATCCTAAGATTGACACAAAACCCAAAACTAGCTAAATGGTTCAATTGAACCTTGACCTAAAGTCCTAGTTTTGGCTTCCTCTTGATGTATTTGCTCATACTAAACTACAATGCATCCCTAGCATTCGTTTATATGACATCTATACATCCAAAATCAATTATCACGCAATATGACCCCAATGCCATATTTCCTTGCATGAAACACAACCCAAGTATATCAATTCCCTAAGGTTGAGACTCAAATCCGTCTCTAAACCTTTTGACACATTTCATGATCCAATCTAGACTCCCAAGTAAAATCCACTTGAGATCCATTTGTCATGAGTCTCATATTGACTCTTAGAGATCTCTCTAGAGCTCTTAGCCTTAGCCACCTCCCTAGGAGACTCTTCCACAATTGCTAGGCCACATCGGTGAACCTCCAGTGACATTTGTGTTAGAGTGTATACTAAAAGCCTAGCTTTTGGTATAAATATTTATCTAGAAATAAGAATCACATTGGTCAAATGTCTACATTTATGATAAATGTAGTTGCTCAATTAATTTATATTGTAGATAACATGTTGTGTGGTGTCACACACAGAAGATCATGTTATTAGTTCCTTATAAATTATAAACAGTAGCTCACGACCAAGATGGAAAAGAACAAACCATTGGAAGGTCGTAGTGTAATTAGGTATTAGTTTATCTTAACTATATAATTACACTAGTACACTTAGAGTGTATTAAGTAGGACCATTTGAGGTCGTTCCTTTTATACTGACTTTATGAAGGAACAAAGACCTCAGTTATTATGGAAGTGTGTGCTCTTAATCCTAATATAATAACAAGCACATATATTTGATATTTATTTCTTTAATTTATCAATGGGTGAGATTTAGCTCGATGAATCAATAAGCCCGATAAGTTGGGAAATGATATCACTTATAGTGTGTGTTGTTGATTATAGAAGGAAACTGTGTCCTAGTAATCTAGGTTGATAATGTCCCCAAGAGGAGCTCATAAGGATTGTCATGTTAAACCCTGCAGGTGGACTTAGTCCGACATGACGATGAAGTTGAGTGGTACTACTCTTGGACTAAGATATTAATTAAATGAGTTGTCAGTAACTCACTTAATTAGTGGACATTCGACATCTTAAACATAGGGAGACTAACACACTTATAATAAGAAGGAGCCCAAAAATGTAATTTGAGATTGGTGCGGTAGTTCAATAATAGTTCTTTAGTGGAATGAATTATTATTGATGGAATTAAAGTTGTGTGTTCGGGGCGAACACGGGAAACTTAATTTCATCGGGAGACCAAAACCAATTCCTCCTCTCGGTCCCTATCGTAGCCTCTTGTATATAGAGAATTATATCCATCCAAGCCTATCTTCTAGTTCATATTGTTATTGGTGTTACTTCCCATTGTTGAAATCAACATGAACAGAACGGCAACTCACGGGAAGCTTATGAACGTTTTGCTTGCCAATTAAATCAATGTGAGAAGCTTTAGCAATTCACGTTCAATTAAATCAACGTGAGAAGCTTTAGCAATTCACATTTTTGCTTGCCAATTAAGTCAATGTGAGAAGCTTTGCCAATGCTGATGTGTCAACGTGATCACATGGAATTAAAAGGAAAAGAGTTTTAATTAAAATCTTTCTTTTTGTGAAGACATGTTTTAAAAAGATGATTTAAATTTTGGTAAAAAAATTTTTTTTTAGTAAATCATCCACATGTTTAAAAGAGAGATTTTAATTTATAAAAATTCCTTTTTATAATCCACCATGAAAGGAAAAATTATTGAAGAAATTTTTATAAATTTCCGGAGACAAATTAAGAAGTTTTAATTCTTGTGTTAATTAAAACTTTCCTTGTTTTGGAGATTAGTGGTCGGCCATTATTTTAATGAGAAGAAAATTATTTTTTAATTAAAATAAATTTTCCTTTTCATGGCAAAAGAATTAAGGAAGTTTTTATTAAAATTTCCTTATTTGCCAAGACCAAGGATTATAAAAGAGGGGGTAGAGGTGCCTTCATGGTGAACAACTCTATTATTTTTCCTCTCTCTTTTTCTTCCTTGGTGTGGCCGGTCATCCTCTCCTCCTTTCTTCTCTTTGATGGCCGAACCTCATCCTTCTTGTGGAGACTCATATGGTGGCCGGATCAAGTTTAGAGAAGAAGAAGAAGAAGGAGAGAAAGAAAGCTTTGTTTCTAGCATCCCTTGGAGCATGGTGGTGGTGGCCGAACCTCTTCATCCTAGAAGATGTTTTGATGGCCGAAACTTGCAAGGAAGAAGAAAGTGCTTGGTGGTTCTCATCTCGGAAGATCGTTGCCCACACAACGTCCGAGGTTAGAAGAGGAATACGATAGAAGATCAAGAGGTCTTTCTAAAAGGTATAACTAGTATTTTTCCTTTCCGCATCATACTAGTTATTTTTGGAAATAATACCAAATACAAGAGGCATACGATTTTAGTGTTTCGAATTTGTTTTCGATATAGTGTTCTTTTGTTTTTCTTTTCCTTGTGATTTGATTGTTCTTTTCGGTTGACCTAAAGTTATTTTAGGAAATTAAATATTAGCTTTCCATAAAAGGTTTTGTCTAGTCGGTGGTGGTTGCTCCCATATCCAAGAAGGCCATGTGCCTCGCCATGTCAGTACTGGGAACCAATTATGGAAATTAATATTTAATGGAATTAATAACTTAAGGTGATTTGGATCGAACGTGTTAAGTTCCGCAGGAGATCCAAGTCTAAACCTAAAAGAACAAATAGATTAAGTTTTGGATCAAACGTGTTAAGTTCCGCAGGCGATCCAAAATTTAATTTAAAAGAACACATGGTAGCTAGGAAAAGGTTCAGACCTTTGTACAAAATTTTTGTACAGTGGAACCTCTAGGTTTTCCGAGTAGCAACCAACAATTTGGCCTACAAATCTAACCTTTTAAATCTTGGACACCTTGTCCTTGGTTAATTTCTTCTTACCATTAAATGACTTTCCCTTGCCATTTATTGACTTTTCCTTGCTATAGTCATATACAACCCTAGCATAAGACTTTCCCTTAGCATTGGAGACATTAGATCGGTATCCCAAATTCGATCTATCATTGTTGGGTATTTAATCCCAACACCATAGTTAACCCTCTAGATCCAACATTAAATCTATCTAGGGTTTTCTCTAATTGATCAAGATTTGCCTTCAAAGCTTGATTTTCTCTTTCTAGATTCCTAACCCAAGAATTGACTTGTTCACATTGGACACTCCTAGACCTACCCTTCTTAGGCATGTATCTCTTCTTCTTGGGATTGATGCCTAAGTTCTCCATTACCTTCTTCTCCTTAGGTAATGAAAATTTAATTTGCCTAAGTCTATCATGCATAGGTCTCCTAGGGTTATGATCGACATTTACCCTATTCCTATCATGATATTTAAAACCAAAATTTTTTATTGCTACATAATGATAATCATTATTTTTCCTAGCATGTATGAGAACATAAGAATTTAAATTTGAATTATGATTCAAATTAGGGTATACCTCCCTTACCCTTGAAGCTCCCCCTTGACATGAGCATCTCTTCTTCTCCCATTTCTTTACATGCGCTAGGTTCTTAATCTCCCTCTTCTTGGGGTATTTGGTATGGTAGTGACCCTTCTTCCCACACGTAAAGCATATGATGCGCATTCTCCTCTTTTGGGCTTCTTCATTCCTACAACCCATGTTAGTATTTAAAATAACTTGATTGAGTTTAGGAGATACCTTTTTCTTGTTCTTGTGTAGGCATAGGTTCTCCCAAGGAACCTTCTTTATCTTGTTCTATAAATTGTGGGCGTTCTCATATTTAGCTACACGACTCATCACATCATTAGGCAAAATATCAATCAAAATAGATATTACCTTATCATTTGCCTTGGATCGTGAGGTTTGCTCCTCCATCCAATGATGTGGTCGGAGTCTCTTCCCATTCTTATCTCTTGGGGCTTCGAATGGCTCCTTGACCACTATCATGATATCCCAATCCGTATTGAAGAAGACCTCCATCTTCATCATCCAATACGTGATGTCCCATAAGCCTCCTCTTTCAAACTTTAGAGGTGCTATCAAGTCGGCCATCTTCTTGCTTCCTTGGCGGTTAGTTCGAAGGAGAGCATCTTCGCTCTGATACCACTTGTAGGGGATCTTGTATGGCCGACTAGAAAGGAGGTTGAATAGTCGGTGCCCCCAAATCGATAGCTTCCTACACTTGTTAGTTTGCGCAACGGAATAATACAAAACAAACAAGTTAAAGATTAAGAAAAGAAATGCAAACTGCTAATAAGCTCGTTTACGTGGTTCGGAGATAACTTGCTCCTACTCCACGGTTGTCTGTAAGGTGGACGATCCCTCAATCCGTCGATGGATTAATCCCCGAACACTTCAGCTAACACAATCCTCCTTGTCGGTGGAGAAACCTCGCTACAACTCGACCAAAAGCACTCGGATTGCTAGGGCACTAGTTGACTACTAATTAGGGTTAACCACCACTAATTTCTTCAACATTAAACAAGATTTCAAGCTTTGGTTATATAGGTCACGGGTTGCAAAACCCCGCCTACCAGTCGACTGATGAAAGTGTTAGTCGATTACCCTCTGTGGAGAGTCGACCGTTACAACCCAACGACTCGATACCAGTCGACTGGTGAAAGTACCAGTTGATTGCTCCACACTGGTCGAGCGAACAGAAGTATTCTGTTCACTTCTAGTCGACTATACCAGTCAACTGCCATTTACATCAGTCGACTGGTCCTCTGAGTACAGTCTCTCAGCACTCGGACCCTCACCCTTACACTCACTTGACTCTTCGTTGTAGCCTTGACCTCTTGCCTTTAAACCTACTTCATTTGGCTCTCGTCCCTCGGATGCACCCAAGCCCGCGGCTTGTCCCAATGTCATCCTTCGCGTATGCCTTAAAGTCGCTTCCCTCGGCCCTTGTCCTTACTGCATTGTCCATGGTCCCTCAGATGCTCCATCTTCACCAAACCCGAAGCCGTCAACCTGAGTCATATGTGTTGGTGCGGGTAGCACTAACGGTCTAACCCAGGTTTTGATGAATGACAAATAGGTTAAGTTAGTTGTGTTGTTGTCTGACACTTTGATCGAGTGTGCAGGAGAAGTCCAGACAGGTCGACGGGCTGACCAGATGTCTGGCACGAAGTCCAGCTAGGTCGACGGGCTGACCGGATAGCTGGCGAGAAGTCCAAGCGGGTCGACGGGCTGACCGGACGCTTGGCGAGAAGTCCAGCTAGGTCGACGGGCTGACCGGATAGCTGGCGAGAAGTCCAAGCGGGTCGACGGGCTGACCGGACGCTTGGTAAGAAGTCCAGACGGGTCGACGGGCTGACCGGACGTCTGGCAGGTAAGTAAGGTAAGTCACTGGAAGGGAGTGACTGCGAGGACGCGTTCCCGGGAAGGGAACATTAGGCGTCGATCCGGCTTAGATCCATTTCGGATATCTAAGTCGAGATCGTGACTAGATTCCGGTCTCGGAAAGACGGAATCTAAGTCATACTCTTGATGCTAATTTTTATTACTTAGCGTATCTGTAAAAATGTGCTAACAAACTGTGCTGCAGGGTTTATTTGCCTCGGACTAACACTGTTTTGCAGGTAGGGAACAGTGAGGGTCCGGGCGCCCGGAATGGCTCCGGGCGCCCGGAAGTCCGGGCGCCTGGAAGGGATCCAGGCGCCCGGAGGCAAATTTTATCCCCAGGACGACGTTGACACTTGGAGCATGCTGGTTGGGAGTGTTACGTCACATTCCAGGCGCCCGGAAGGGATCCAAGCGCCCGGAGCAGCATATAAAAGAAGCCCCAGGCAGGAGCTTCAATATATCAGTCTTCTGAGAACTCTGAGTCCAATCACTCTGCTGCTCTGCGCTCCAACGACGTTCACAAAGCTCCGACGACTCACTCCGGCTCTCTTTTTAATTCATTGTTTGTCGGTTAGCTTTGTTTTCTTTCTTTTCATTAGCAATATTTGTACGTAAATTGTAATTATCCGAATTGCTAGTGAATTGCCCAACGAAAGTACTCAAGGAGTACGGGCCTTCGAGTAGGAGTCGTCACAGGCTCCGAACGAAGTAAAAACAACCTGTGTCTACTTTACTTTTCCGCTGCGCTTATACTCGAGATTTTCGAATCGATATTCACCCCCTCTATCGAATCTAACGGTCTTACAAGTGGTATCAGAGCAGCGATTTGGTGCAACCACCAATCAGACAGGGGTGAAATCATTTTTTTAACAATTCCAAACTGATATTATTATCTTTTTGGAAGATTTTTTTCTCGTTGCATTTAAAATCTAAATTGGTACAACACCAACTTAGAGTTTCTATTTCTCCCGCACTGCTAATCCAAGACGAAGTCTTGGGATTTTTTTCAGTTAATTTAGTGTGTGCAGGATAAGATGTCTCAACAAGAAGGCTTCAGCACAGTACGTCCTCCCCTATTCAACGGGGATGACTTTTCGTACTGGAAGAGGAGAATGGAGGTCTACATGAAGACAGACTACGACCAATGGATGAGCGTCACAAGGGCTTACAAAATTCCAGTAGACAACTCCGGGAACATAGTAGACCCTGAAGACTGGACAAATGATATAAAGAAAAAGGCATCAATTGAAAACAAAGCCATCAATACTCTACACTGCGGACTAACACGAGAAGAACTGAACCGGGTCGGACCGCATCAAAACGCTAAGGAGCTTTGGGATAAACTGATCGAGCTGCACGAAGGAACAAGCGACGCGAAGGTAACAAAAAGAGATTTGCTGTTAAATAAAATTTTTAATATAAAAATACAGGAAGGAGAAACGGCAAGTCAGCTCCACGCGAGGGTCAAAGATATCCTCAACGGTCTCCACGCGATAGGCCACCAAATGGAGAACCGAGACTTAATCAGGTACGCGTTAAATGCTTTTCCACGAAACAATTTGTGGGCATCAATCATAGATGCCTACAAAATTTCAAAAAATTTATCTAAATTAAAATTGGATGAACTCTTTTGTGAATTAGAACTTCATGAGCAAACTAACGCCGGGGTCGAGAAAGATGTAGCTTTATTTGCAGGTTCCTCTAAAGAAAAGAAGAACAAGCCCGAATCTGAAGAAGATTCCGATCAAGACTCTGAAGACGAAGAACACCTTCACCAGGAAAAAGAGAAGCTTCAGCAAACAGGATCTTCAGAAGATCAGTTCGCCAGCCGACTCAAGAAATGTCACATGTTTCGGATGTAACAAAAAGGGGCACTACAAGAACGAATGCCCAAGATTGAAACTTGACAAACCAAAGTCAACAAAGAAGAAAGCCCTCAAAGCAACATGAGACGATTCCTCCTCAGATGAATCGGAAGGAGAAAAGCACCAAAGTCACCTCGCGCTGATGGCTCGCGAAGCTGAAACGGAAGACGAATCAGAGGAATCGGAAGACGGGTCCGAACCCGAATCGAGCCACGAGTCCGCACTCGTTTCCGAAGGTTCCGAAGAGGTATACCTAAACTTAAATCGTAAATTCTTTAGAATTATCTCGTGTTTAAATAAAAAATTAGTTAAATTGGAAAATAAAAATAAATCGCTTCTTGAGGAAAATCAAAACCTCAAGGAACAATTAAAAAATTCGAATCCAACTCAAGATCGAACACTTGAGGAGGAGAATTTATCATTAAAAAATGAAATTAATAAGTTAAAAGAATTGTTGGAAAAATTCACAATAAGATCTAAAAATTTAGATTTAATTCTAAATAACCAAAAGGCATGCTATAATAAAACCGGACTTGGATATAAGTCAAACTCAAACAAAACCTTTAAATCATTATTAACCCAACACAAAGCAACTAAACAAGCTTGGGTCCCGAAAGCATGTTTCACGCAAATAGGACTTAATCAATTCTATATACCTAAAGATAAAATACATTATATAAACTTGAATAAATCAGATCAAAAACTAAAATATAAATCTAAATTAAAATCAAAATTCAAAACTCAACAAAATTTAGATTATCACCAAGTTGATTATAACTATAAAAAGAATCGAAACAAACCCAAAATCTAAATTAATGGCCAATAATTCAGGGGGAGGCTCCAGAATAGCTGGCACCTCCAAAACTAACCTACCCGACAGGGTAACCCAAAACAAACTAACCGACAGGTAATTAGGATTAGTTAAAGAGAGACAAGTTTAACTTGACTCATGGTACTGGTGAAGTTTTTGGATGATAGTACGTTAGGGAAGCTTGGGCATCGCATGTCTAGAAAGATATGGCTTCGATCTGGTGCATTTGGCCAAGTGGAACTGACCGAAGCTACCCTTAAACGAATCCTAACCAGTTAGACCAAGATTTAGTACTAAGTTCCGTGGATAGGACTATTCGGAAAACTTCGAAAGGTTGGTTACTTCTAATGATGTCCATGTGACTCACCAAGCTTAGAAATTTATCCGAAGAATGCCTATTTGTGGAAACCAAAACTAAATCTGAATCTAACACACGTTAAACCAAAACTCCATAATTAAAAATCTAATTTCATCTCACAAAATCATAGGATTCCCTGATTGATAATATAGATCGGGTGAGATGAATAAGGCTTAAAAATTAATTTCAAAATTTCAATTTTAACTTAAAAATTATTTTCAAAATTTCAATTTTAAACTTAAAAATTATTTTCAAAATTTTAACTTAAAAATTATTTTCAAAATTTTAATTTTAAACTTAAAAATTATTTTCAAAATGTTAGTTTTAAACTTAAAAATTATTTTCAAAATTTTAACTTTAAACTTAAAAATCAATTTCAAAATTCAAAAAAAAAAAAAAAAAAAAATTTAAACTAAGACTAACATAAAAATCCTACTTGTTGTAGGAAACCAAGTGGATTTGGACAGTGGTTGCTCCAAACATATGACTGGAGATCACACCAAGTTCACTCAATTAACCTACAAAAGCCTAGGAACAGTTGCCTTTGGAAACAACGGTAAACTCAAGGTAATTGGTATAGGTAATATTGAATTAAAAATAGATTTCATAATTTCAAATGTTCTACTTGTTGAAAATTTTAAATACAATCTTCTGAGTATAAGTCAATTGTGTGACACTAGGTATAAGGTAAAATTTCTATCCTCAGAATGTTTGATCAAACATGTAGATAATCCAACTATAAGCCTAAAAGACTTTAGAAAAGACAATATCTATGCCATCAACTTAACCACCTCTTCAGTCAAGTGTTATTTAACGCAAAAAGAAGAAACCTGGTTATGGCACAGAAGAATGTCACACACACATTTCAGAAACATAAGTAAATTAAATGGTCTAGTTAGAGGCTTACCAAAATTACCTAACTTAGATTCAACAATATGTAATGCTTGTCAACAAGGCAAACAAACAAAATCTACCCACAAACCAATTAATGAATCCCAAACCAACTCAGTCCTAGAACTTTTACACTTAGATTTATTTGACTCCCATGGGGTCAAATCAATAAATGGAAGTCTATACTGTTTAGTTATAATAGATGACTATTTTAGGTTCACTTGGGTCAAATTCTTAAAAAATAAAGATGAAACCTTTGAAATTTTTACAAATTTCTGCAAACAAATTGAAAATGAAAAAGGCATAAAAATTAAAAGAATCAGAAGTGATAATGGAGGAGAATTTAAAAATCATAATTTTGATAAATTTTGCCTTGAAAATGGCTACCATCATGAATTTTCTTGCCCTAAAACTCCCCAACAAAATGGAATTGTAGAAAGGAAAAATAGAACCTTACTTGAAGCATCTAGAACTATGCTAAATGAATACAACTTACCTAAATATTTTTGGGCAGAAGCTATTAGTACAGCCTGCTATGTATAAAACCGAACAACACTAAACAAAAAACACAATAAAACATTTTTTGAAATATTTTACAACAAACAACCTAATATAAAATACTTTAAGGTATTTGGTTGCCCAGCCTTTATCCTAAATACTAGAGAACACTTAGGCAAATTCACTTCCAAAATAAAAAATGGAATTTTTCTAGGTTACTCTCTGAATAGCAGAGGCTACAGAATTTATAATAAAGTCACTTTAAGAATTGAGGAAACCACCAATGTAAAATTCAAAGAATCCAATCAAAACCTAGAACAAGCCCAACCTTAACCAGTTGACTCTGTTCACGAACATATCAATTCTGAGGGAACAAACCAAACCCAAAATCATGAAGAAGAAGAACAACTACAAGAAAGTCAACCTCCTAGAACCATAAGAGTCAACCCAAACCATCCTACTAATCAAATAATTGGTGACCCAGACCTGAGGGTCCAAACTAGGTCATCTTTCAGAAACCTAAGTCAAATCTCGTTAATCTCAAATATTGAACCCAAAACTGTAGCTGAATCTCTACTTGACCCAGACTGGGTCATAGCTATGCAAGAAGAATTAGCTCAATTTGAGCGCAATGAAGTTTGGGACCTAGTACCTCCACCTAACGATAAGAAAATAATAGAAACCAAATGGGTATTTAGAAACAAGTTAAGTGAAACTGGAGAAATTACTAGGAACAAGGCCAGGTTAGTTGCCAAAGGGTTCAGTCAAGTTGAAGGACTTGACTACGATGAAACTTATGCCCCGGTAGCTAGACTAGAGTCCATTAGAATGTTACTAAGCTATGCAACCCATAAAGGATTCAAACTATACCAAATGGATGTCAAGTCTGCCTTTCTTAATGGATTGATAAAAGAAGAAGTTTATGTAGGTCAACCACCAGGTTTTGAAAGCCTAGAATACCCTGATTATGTCTACAAATTAAAAAAGGCATTATATGGACTTAAACAGGCACCTAGGGCATGGTATGAAAGACTAACCTCTTACTTAACCTCTAATGCGTTCAACCAAGGTCAAATTGACCCAACACTTTTTGTGAAATCAATAAAAGAGAATATTTTTATAGCTCAAATTTATGTAGATGATATCATCTTTGGTTCAACAAACTCAGAGTTTTTAAACGAATTTACAAACCTAATGGAACACGAATTCGAAATGAGTCTGGTAGGAAAATTAACTTATTTTCTAGGGTTACAAGTCAAACAAACAAATGAAGGAAATTATATTTATCAACAAAAATATACTAAGGAATTACTTAGAAAATTTGGAATGGAAAATACTAAAGAAATAAAAACACCTATGGCCGTAAACACAATCCTAGATGATGATCCTAATGGAAAATCAGTAGACTTAAAACATTATCGGAGCGCAATAGGTAGTCTACTTTACCTAACTGCAAGCCGACCTGACATTTTATTTGCAGTTAGTATGTGTGCTCGATACCAAACCTGTGCTAAAGAATCTCATTTGACTCAAGTCAAAAGAATCTTTAGATACCTCAAGGGAACCACAAATGTAGGAATTTGGTATCCTAGGACCAACAACTTTGAATTAATAGGATATTCTGACTCAGATTATGCCGGATGCAAATTAGACCGCAAAAGCACAAGTGGTGGATGCCAACTACTTGGTCCATCCCTTGTTAGCTGGTTTAGTAGAAAGCAACACTGTGTTGCACTGTCTACAACTGAGTCAGAATACATAGCTATAGGCGAGTGTGTTGCACAAATATTATGGATGATGCATACTCTAAAAGATTTCAACTTAAATATCACAAATGTAAAAGTATTAATTGATAATATAAGTTCGATTAACTTAACCAAGAATCCTGTACATCATTCAAGAACCAAACATATTGAAGTTAGGCATCACTTCATCAGGGATCATGTTACTAAAGGTGATATTGAACTCAAGTACATTGAGTCTAAATCAAATTTAGCTGACATTTTTACAAAATCACTCCCTGAGAGTGAATTTAGCAACTTACGACGACAATTAGGGATGTGCTCAATAGACTAGGAAATTTCAAAAATACTTTCAAAAATGGTTTTATCAAATTATAGGTTAAACTTGTTTGTTTTCAAAACTTTCCATTTTTAGATTTTTCAAAATTTTTTTTTTTTTTTTTTTTGGCCTTAGACTAGTCTTACATCCTTAGAAAGCATGTACCCATAGGTTTAGTTCTTGAGCATCTCACCAACATCTTAGGTTTACCTTGCTTGTGTTTGATAAACATAGAAAGGGGTGAGATGCATAGGCCAACTGTCTGGACTTAAGATGCTTATTTCAGTGCATCAGCATAAGTATGGACGTTAAATATAATTCAGATATTAATCAGATTAAAGTTCATCAGTCAAGTCAAACACTGACTGATCATAATTAACTTAATCTGACTAACCAAGTGAAAGCTACTATCTTCTGATAATTAGTTAGTACCTAATTGGTTAGACAGCTGGTAAGAGTTAAGTATCAGGTTCAGGGGGAGGAATTAATTAAAAATTTCCCTTTATATAAAATATTTTAAATTTTGTTTGAAAAATGTTTTCTTAAAAATTTCTTAAACCTACTTTTGAAAACTAACTCTTATAAAACTAAGTTGTTGTTAAGAATTGGGTTTTACTTTTTATTGAAAATTGATTTTGAAAATTAAATTTAACTTAGTTTTGAAAATTGTTGAAATTAGATTTTTCAAAACTTAAGTTTACAAACTAAGCTTCTCAAAATCATTTTCCTTAATTTTGAAAATCAAAGTTTAAAAATCAATCTTCAAAATCAACTTGCTTAAAATTGTGAAATTTTTTACAAAAATTTAAAAGTTTGAAAGGTTTTGAATCTAATACTTTTAAACTTTGAAAATTTGATTTTGAAAAACAAATTTTACAAAAGCATTCTAAAAATATGTTCTTACTTTTATCAAACTCCTTTGCAAACCAAAAAGTAAAGATTTAAATTTAATTTAACTTTACTTTGAAAATTGTCCTGTATCTAATTCTTAAAATTTGATTTTACTTTATTTTGACATGTTGATTTGAAGGTTAAATTTACAAACTAAGCTTCTCACACTCATTTTCCTTGATTTTGAAAATTGAATCTTTTACAAACTTAGTGTTGAAAAATAAATTGCATTTAGTCTTGAAAAATAGATTTTTTTTCAAACTTAGTTTTGAAATTTTGGTTTTGAAAACTTATGTTTAAAAAGCGTTTCAAAGTTGAAACTTGTTTTGAAAATTTATTCTTGAAATTTAGACCTTATACACTTATGTTTGAAAATTAAACTTAAAAGTTTTCAAATCTTTATACTCCCCCCAGTCAACTTGATCTTTTCTTGGATTTAAAAATTGTACTTTTGTCCTTGAATCCTGAACCAAACTCAGTTATTTTTCAAGATTAGGTGTTATTGTTTTCAGTAACTCTACACTATGATTGTTTCCCTTGTTTTTTTGATGAATGCCAAAGGGGGAGAAGGGTTAGGTGGTTAAGTTAGCTAAACCAATTTAACTTTAAAACCACACAAATGCATGTTGTTTCGTACATATGCTTTAACTAAGTTGTCATTCCATCAAAAGGGAGATTGTTGGTGCGGGTAGCACTAACGGTCTAACCAGTTTTGATGAATGACAAATAGGTTAAGTTAGTTGTGTTGTTGTCGACACTTTGATCGAGTGTGAGAGAAGTCCGACAGTCGACGGTGACGGATGTGCACGAAGTCCTAGGTCGACGGGGACCGGATAGTGGCGAGAAGTCCAAGCGGTCGACGGGCTGACCGGACGCTTAGCGAGAAGTCCAGCTAGGTCGACGGTGACCGGATAGTGGCGAGAAGTCCAAGCGGTCGACGGGCTGACCGGACGGCTGGAAGGTCGACGGGCCGACCGGACGTCGCGGTAAGTAAGGTAAGTCACCGGAAGGAGGATCGTGAGGACGCGTTCGGGAAGGGAACATTAGGCGTCGATCCGGCTTAGATCCATTTCGGATATCTAAGTCGAGATCGTGACTAGATTCCGGTCTCGGAAAGACGGAATCTAAGTCATACTCTTGATGCTAATTTTATTACTTAGCGTATCTGTAAAAATGTGCTAACAAACTGTCTTGCAGGGTTTATTTGCCTCGGACTAACACTGCTTTGCGGTAGGAGCAGTGAGGTCCCGGAATGGCTCGGGCGCGGAGTCCGGCGCTGGAAGGATCCAGCGCCCGAGGCAAATTTATCCCGGACGACGCGTTGACACTGGAGCATCTTTGGTTGGGAGTGTTACGTCACATTCCAGCGCCGGAAGGGATCCAGCGCCGGGCAAGCATATAAAAGAAGCCCAGCAGGAGCTTCAATATATCGGTCTTCGAGAACTCGAGTCCAATCACTCTGCTGCGCTCAACGACGTTCACAAAGCTCCGACGACTCACTCCGGCTCTCTTTTTAATTCATTGTTTGTCGGTTAGCTTTGTTTTCTTTCTTTTCATTAGCAATATTTGTACGTAAATTGTAATTATCCGAATTGCTAGTGAATTGCCCAACGAAAGTACTCAAGGAGTACGGGCCTTCGAGTAGGAGTCGTCACAGGCTCCGAACGAAGTAAAAATCAACAGTGTTCATCTCTTTACTTCTTTACTTTTCCGCTGCGTCTTAACTCGAGATTTTCGAATCGATATTCACCCCCCCCTCTATCGAATCTAACGGTCTTACAATATGTGTATCCTGTAAACCTGCACAACTAAAATACACATATCAAATAAAAGGGTGAACATAACTTAAACCCTTTGCCCAAACACCAAAATAAATGGTCATACGGACCATTGAGATTGCTCCAACAATTGTGACTTTGTATCAATTGATTAAAATTGTTCAAATTACTACTCTCAATATAGTATGCCAAAATAATATTTGAAGGCATGAATACAATTAAGAGAACTAGATGAACACAAGTTTTCAACCAAATCCGGGTGAAACCGGCTAATGGACCTAGAGAGATCGAAATGACGTGAAATCATATCTTATGTGTTCGTCTAATTCTCCTGATTATATTCATGTCCTCAAACATCAATTTGACAAAAATATATTGAGAGCAATGATTTTTTTTTAACATGAAATGAATCAAATCATTTTTTATTAAAAAATCATTGCTCTTAATATATTGTGTCAAATTAATGTTTAATGACATGAATATAATCAGGAGAACTAAATGAACATATAGAACTTAATTTGATTTCATTTTGAGCTCTCTAGAGAGTTCATAATGACATGAAATCAAATCCTATGTGTTCGTCTAGTTCTCATAATTATATATGTCCTCAAATATTAATTTGATTCACTATATTGAGCACAGTGATTTTTTTTAATACAAAATGAATTTTTTAATCTATTGCTACAACGTAGGATTAAGAACTTTATTGTGCTAATGAAGAATATCCAAAATTGATTGCTATACTGCAATCAATTAGAAACAGTAACAAGGATAAAAATGGTATTAGGTACATAATTTGATAATTTTAAAATTAGGATTTGTGATTTAAGTATTTTGAAAACTTACTTACTCGGTTAAGTAATTTATCGCTGTTTCAATAGATCTTGGATTAATTCTAGTTGGTATAAAATAGCTCATTGAAACTTCCCCATTCAAAGAATTACTATGTTAAGGTAAAATACCTCTCGTAACTTATTTATCTATTTTTTACTATGGAAGGTAAAATATTTCTCGTAATTTATTTATCTATATTTTATCGTATATTAAATTGTTTTAATGAGTAATATCACCTTTAGACTCTAATTCATAACTAATTAGTTTATTTTAATTTACTTTTAAAAAAATATTTATACTCAACATAAATTTCTTCTATTTTTTTTCTTAAAATATTAATGAGGGATGCAATTTGATTTTTGTAAACAAATAACATTAGTAACATATTTTAAATAGTAAATGTATGATATTTAGAATTCGTTATTTTTTAAGAAAAACATATTTATCATTAGAACTTCTCTTGTTGCGCTGGCCCGTTCACCGAATGAACCTAACGGGCTCATTAGTCCCGCCGGGAATTACTTTAATAAATTATAAATTAAAGAGAATCACCAAACGATAGTCTTACCATGATTTTTTAGATTGAAAGCAAATAAAAATGATATGTGTGATTGTAGGGATGAAAATAAGGTGGGATGAGGATAGATTTATCATGCATTAGTCGATTGATAAAAGTGTCAGTTGACTGATACCGAGATGAGTTGATATGATGATCAACTTTCTCCTCTTATTTATAGGAAGCTTTGGGGCATAAAGAATACTACTGATTATTGTTGAATCATTCCTTTATTATTGTCCAAAACTTCCAAGCCATACTCTTCTTCCTACTCTTAATCTCCATCTTATAAAAGAAGAAGAGTGTTTTGTGAGAGATTATATTCCACCGAAAAGGAGTAAACTCTAGCCTGGATGAAGGAGATGATGGTCCTTTTGCTGTCCACCATGATGTGCTTCAGCGTCTACACCATGAAGAAGGCGGCGGTGCGTCAAGCTCGATGGTGGTCTCATTGAGAAAGAGGAGCCGCAGACGTGTCAAGATCTCTTGAAATCGTCACCTCCAACACCTCCACCACCACGGCCACCTCTACCTCCCTCTTGCTTGAAGCCGGAAGCAGTAGGTGGGCCGAGTAGGTGATGGTTTCCGCATGGTGAGTGTCACAAGGAACACGTTCTCTTTGCTCTCATCTGCATCCTTATCTTTGATTCTTTCTAATCAGAAAATCCCCTGTTTTCGTCCTCATCTCGCCTTTAAATGTTCATTGTACTTAGTATGTTTTTTTTAAAC
This sequence comes from Zingiber officinale, assembly GCF_018446385.1. NCBI lineage: Eukaryota > Viridiplantae > Streptophyta > Magnoliopsida > Zingiberales > Zingiberaceae > Zingiber > Zingiber officinale. Next base: position 38,735,350 of record NC_055986.1, on the reverse strand, counting down.
ACATTTCAGAAAGGTATTAATACACAAATCCAATGACATATAAATACTAATATTAATTAATCTAATGACATATAAACTATATATATATTATCAAAGATACCAAATTTCATTATTATCTAAGCAGGCTAAGGATGGAGATAGCATTTCCATACTTATCCCGTTCAATTATTGAAATTTAAAAAATCTCCGAATCTGAATCCATATCCGAAAAGACTCCCTAAATCCGCTTCTATTTTCCCCTCGTGATCCCGAATATATGAAAAAAAAATTATCTTCCCTATGTGATTTCCACCCTTTATTTATAAGTATAAAATAATCTAAAAATTCTAAAAGGCTAAAAGGAAATCAATTCACAAGATCACATATCTAATAAGAACTTAAATCATCATTACAATCTAAATAAATATAAAAATTAAATCTAATTATCCCTACTTATATAGAAATGAAATTTAAATGACTAATTAAGTTCATCTAAAACTTAAATTAGATTGACTAAATTACTACTTGCTCTTTTAAAATACACTCAATTGTAATTTTAATTTTAACATCTTTAATTAGTCCATTGAGTATACACTTCAATTTTTAATCTTAACCTTTATAATTATACTTAGAACTCCATTGATGTGTGATATATCATCCAAAGGATTTAAAGTGAGAAACTTCTTTCTATCTATGGCCTTTCTATCCTTAACTTGTTGGGTCCAACTTATTCTCCATCTTTGACCCCACACCGTACCAAAGAAAAAAAAAATCCACATCAAACAAGTCTTCTGTTATACCCTTTTCATCTAGTTCGCGTTAAGAGTAAACTCTCTTTGTTCAATACGATGCAATTGAATCCGAGCACACTACCTACGTGTGCAGCCATGGCTAAACTCGATGTTCGTCATTTTGCATAATTGCAGTGTGAAAATTCAAACTTAATGTTGACACTCGACTCACAGCAAGTTAAGTCTAGGAGAATCCAACTCGCTTGATAAACAAATCAAAATCCATGACCTAAGCCTGATCCAATTTTAAACGGGTCATATATGGCACCTGTTACATCCCCAGTATGGCAATATAGACAGGTTGGACACTAGTTTTTACCATCAAATTTTTACAATAAATTCTAGACATACCTCTCTAAAATATGATTCCTTTGAATGGAGAAAGAAGAATTCCCACCACCATCTCCTGTGCATGAAGTTGAAGACCAACCGCCTTCTTCCACTCAGGAGTTGATGAAAGTGACCAAGTAATCAGCGGAACCAAATACAAATATGATTCATGAGGAAAAAGGAATCCAGCGAGGACCAGAAATCAGAAGATTTTGCAGTAGATCAGACAGATGAAGTTACATGAACCTATAGCAGAAAGTATCAACATGCGTTCATGAGGAAACAGGGGCAGGAATTTCAATACCAATAATATGGAACTACAAAAGCCAGATGTGAATAGCGGAGAAGCCCTTGTGGCATTCAAGCAAGATAGCGATATAGTTTCCTGTCTGCTTTATCCCTTTCTAAGAACTCTCGCTCAATTAGAGACTCAATCCTTTTCTTTATGACAACTGGGTTTGGCAGGAATCGAGATTGCAGTTGTGAGGTCACTTCAGTTACAATGGTGTTGTGATCTAACACCCTTCTGGATTTCATAATCCTCACGATCGCAGCTTCGATCTGAGGCTTTCGGTCTTCTTCGACTCTTTGGCGTGTCTCCTGCTTTTCAGGTTCGGACTCCTTTTGTGCTGCCACAGTACCTATCTTTACCTTGATGAACTTGCTTGTGAACTTATCGTTGAAGTAGAAAGCATCATCCTCAGCTATGTCTTTGCTCATTGGTTCCTTGCGGAGGACATTCTTACCTTTGACACAAGCGAGAGACTGAAGACACCGCTTCAGATCCGAAGCTGGGATTTCTGTAGCCTGCTCGATTTCTTTGTATGACAACCTATCCACAGAGTTGAACAACATGAGAATACACATTTGGTAGGTTGAAACATTCAGCTCATGCTTCTGAGCCTTGCCAAAGGTTGCTTTGATGTCAGCTGTGCCCATATTTGTTTGCCACGTCAATCTCCGCCCAGTATGAGTTCCAAGATAATATGTCCGGAACTTCTCACATATGCCGATAATCTCAGTTGGAAGATTGCAAGGTGCACTAGGCTGTGTTGGCCATGAACCAGTTGTGAGAACTTGCACTGCTAGAGTTGGGCCATCTCCAATCTCAGCATGTTGACTTGCATAGAATCCTTGCAAAGTATCGACGGATGTCTTCATGTCCGTAAACATGCCTTCCAATTTAGAAGTGAACTGATATCCGCATTCTGTCTTGAGCTTGACAATCATACTTCTTTCTGCATCATCAGAAACAGTTTTTCCAGAGAGAAGCCTCTTGGCTAAGTGTTGCTTGTAATACTTCTCAAATACATCCTTCTCCTGCAAATAACGGAACAACATCATCACTTTGTCCAACACAACCTCCACATCCTCTTCGCTTACGCCTTTCAACCCTTTACGAAGCTTATCATCAACATAGAGGGAGATGAACTCAGGCGACCGATTGTTCAGATTAATGAAGTATTCAAAGGAAGAGTTCAAAGCATTTTGGAATGTTTTGTCGTTGTTAAATGATTTGCTGATGATCAAATCATATTTGTCCTTCTCATCCAAAAGATGTTGCACAAAGTCCACTGGATCCTTCAATTTCTCAGGGTCACTAACTAACTGCCTTCCAGTTTCTCTCAGGTGTAAGGTCATTACATCTCTAATCATTAAAAGCCCATCAGTGACACGACGAAATAAATTGTACATCCTTGCCAAATCTTCATACTTGTCGTCTACAAGCATATTCACAAGACCAGAATTCTCCATGTGAACCAGTCTCTGCATGTGGTTGGCAATCATCTCCCCCTCTACTACACTAGTTATTTTAACTTCACTTCCACTGTCTAGGTAGTGGGAGACCCTTTCGGTTTCTTCACTTAGGCGTTTCTCTGCTTTCCTAAGGTACTCACCACAATCACAGCACTCAATGAGTTGCTGGGACTCACCACTGTAGAAACTAGCTGAGACTTCTAAAAATGGTTTCTCAAAATCTTCTTGGTACACGGGTCCAAGGTCCATCAACATTTTTGTTATATTCCTCATAAGTCCCCGATTAATTACCTCGCCTTTTCTCTCCCTATGTATAAGGTCAAGGAGTGTATCCAGTAACCTAGACTGGATTTTGCTGGAATGAATGATGTTATCCCTCCAGAGATTCAACCCAAGATCATGAACAGGTGTCCTGCCACTAGAGGGTACAAATGTCCTATCCATATACATCATTATGTCACGGATCATCTGCAGCGCCTTGTTGTGCTCTCCCCATTTTCTGTCAAGCTCCTCGAGAAATAAACTTCCCTGAGCATCTTCTATTGATTTTGCAATTTCCTTTAGGTGCCCTGTCATGGTTGTCACAAGTCCGGAGTAAAGTTTTTCGCCATACTTGTGGAGCACCATATTGTAAGCATTCCTGAATCAGAATAGAAGCCAAAGTTCCAAAAACTTGAACAAGAATATTTATCATAGCAACTTGGCAGTGAAATGATATAACAACAGTGCAATTATCTTAAACATGCATGCATTGATGAAAACAAGGAATAAAGAAAAATAAAGAAACCAATTATGAGAAAGAAGTAGCATCCTTTTGCTTGAACATGGTTAACGCTTGATGATCAAGAAATGAAACAAAAGATTTCTCCACTCTAATTCTCTTGAAGGGATCTTATAACATGTTCTAACCAAACGACCAAAGAAATAGCAATACTACCAAAACCAATTATCTATTTATCAGTATTTGGCATGCATATAGTGCCTTTTTGGCCAACTAAAATCAATATATTCATGATGGATAATTATTTAAATTGGTTTAGCAGATAAAGGATGGGCATAAACCAAACCCAAAAAGGCGAGAAACACCGTGAGAGTAGGTTTCATAGCCATGTTTCCATGTCAATTTGACATGTACTTATTGAGAAAAATGCAAAGTGCAAAAGAACGTCAAGATGGTAAAATGGATATTGTTCTAGCAGGTAACCTCAGCATGTTCTGTATTAATGGTCTACGATCCAATAAATGCGTTATGTAGTTGTTATTTAAGTTAGATTGACAATCGAAGGTGAGTTTTGGTTCCAAATTTCCATGTGAATCTGTATGTAATATTGAGAAAAAACGAACAATGCAAAAAGAAACATGTCACAATGATCCAACAGAAATTGTTCTAGTAGCTATTCTCAACATTTTCCATGTCAATGTGACATATACTTGATTAAAATAAAATGAAGAAAAGGACAAAATGAAAATGTAAAGATGGTGTGGAGGAAGTTATACTTGCCAATCACAACATTTTCAATATTGAAAACATGTGTGAAGAACTTGTACAAGTTAAGATATAAGAATGTAACATTTTCACACAAGTAAAACGTCAGGAGAAAGAAGAAATATTAATAAAGATGATGATAATTATTTTTTAAAAAGCATTTATAATCTCAAGAGAGAAAAATAATGGGGACTAACTGCAGTATATTTTGATGAAAAGAAGGATCAGCATTTTGGCCCAGGATATTAAAGTCAAAACTAGAGGATGACTTGAAGAGTTATAAGAAAAATAATTTGAATTGAAGCAAGCTAAATCATGTATCAAAATAAAGAAGTTAATGTCCTTTAGTTGGCGATACTTTAATTTTAATCAAATATTATTCTGCCCAACATATGAGGCAATGAATACCCACATATACATATATAAATCTCAATACTACGAAATCATAGTTTCAAATTTCATAGCTATTGATCTGAGTGTTGACCAACACATGGAAACTAGGCCAGGAGGCAACTATAATTCCTGACCGATGAGCATTATTCACAAAGGTAAAAGATGACTCAAGCTAAGTTTTAGCCTATAAAGCCCTCTCACTTGCCCCATATTTCATCTCCATAATTCTCACCCTCTAAAACACTCAATAAATTCTCTCTTAAATTCTCACAAATCTATCTCAACCTTGGTTGGGTACTGCTTAAAACACAAGTTACCAATCTCATATGACAATGAATGACTCAATTGGATACACTGTAATTGGTCGGGTAACCACTGCAATATTTGTTTTACACTGGTGGTACTACATAAGTGAATCAACAACTTACAATGGCTATCCTAATATGAACATGCTCCAGAAGGCGCCTGAATAAGTACATCTATTTTGCAAAAAATTTCTAGAGAATTAATAAGTTCACAAACAATGAGAAGTTGAGCAGTTTGAGGAATTCAACCAGTAGATAGATACCTGAAGAACATGTCTAGGGCTACAAAAGGGTAATGAAGAAGACGCCTAGCAAGTCAACTTGGAAACTTTTAGAAACAAAATCACTCTGATTCCATATTTCAAGAATCAAAAAGCTTGCTTTACACACAGAAATGAGAAATATAAAGGACAAACATGACAGGAAAAAAAATCAGAGAAGACAGTCATACTTCGATGTGGTTTGATAAAATTGTCAAGTCCATGGACACACAGAGATATCTTATTAGATTGTTATAAAAAAAATACCCACCTCTTAGAGAAAAAGTACTCTAGACTCCTAAGGTATACAGAGACAGAGTCATGTACATACATTGGCTAACCTCTGTAAATGAGCCCCTTGTACATAAAACTAAATCAGGGTCACGAGTAAGGTCGAATCGGAAACATAAGTGAGGTTTGGATGGGAGTCATGTTCATTGGAATTGCTTTGAATCAGGGGCATTACCCTACAACCACAATAAAGAAGTGTCATGTTTAGAGCCTTCATCAAACTCACTGGAGAGCTACCCCTGTATGAGTCAATGCATCAAACGATGTAGTGCCTTAATTGAGTTCCACTGCAGCATAAGCTACAGCAAATGGCTCAAGAGTGGATACTACCATCCACAAGTATGAGGACTATTGATTTTGGCAGCTCAAGTTTGACAACAGTAACAATGGTTGTAGCAGTACTGGGGCATGAAATGAGGTAATAGTCATCATTGCATCAAACTTAATGAGACATCTCTTGATTGAACTAAATATTCACAAATTGTATTAATTTTTGTGTCAAAAACTTATATTGGTAAGTAGTAATTTAATAAGTAGAAGGTATGCATAGTTCATAAAGGCATAAATACTATAAATAGTTCAATATTATGATAGCTGCAATATTACAAGCAATTATTTTCATTTTGGCTGAAAATAATAGTTATGCACTTTGAATGTTTAACATTGCAAAATTGAAGTTCTTAGTATTCTCTCTGAATATGAGTTCAAACTTCTCACTGCCATATTGATGCAGAGAAGGAAACAAATTGGAGATCATCTGAATTGTAAGTTTTTAATTCCAATTTGAGTTGTTAGGTAAGATTTTTATTTCAGTTTATCATCCTTTAATTCGAGCAATCAAATAATTTAGATAAATGCAATTTCTGATTTACTTATTTGCTTCCTAGTTTCTGTTAGGATTGAGTCTACAGAACTTAATAGTCTCCATGTAATTCTTAGCTTTTCAATATTTTCTACTTTCAATTCCCTTACTGAAGTTTAGTTCCATTCTTGTGTTATGACACTTATACAAGGGAATATCAGAATGCTTGAGCCCCTACCTTTGATGCTTCATCAATGCTTATGTGTTGCACCTTATGTAACACATTAGACATTACAACAATATCAATCAAGCCTTATTCTACTAGGTGGGGTCGGTTATATGGATTCTTCTATGTCATTAGGCTCTATCCCCTACTATATCATTATTTATATTTAAATAAATTTTATCTTGTTTTATTACTTTGCTAACTAAATTTTTTAGGTCTTCATTTTCCTTATTTGATATGGACATTTTTTATAGTTTCACATTTAACTGGAGCATTAATTGATCGTCTAAATACATGTTTGTACCATCTTAAATGTGTCTCCCGAAATTTTTCCTCAATAGGTGCAGCCATGACTCTTTCTAATATTAAAAGTCGTTTGATATGGGTATTAGACAAATAGGAAAATATAAAAAAACTTATCGGACATGAGACTCCATGAAACCTATCTTAATAAAGAATAATTTAGTTATAATATGCCTAGTTCTTAATAAATAGGATTAATTTTCTCAAATTTACCACAACTTTTCATTTTTTCATATTTGGTACAACTTTACAAACAGTGTTAAAATTTAACATCCGTTGAGTTTCGATCCAAATATCATTAAAAAACTGGCACAACACTCATATGCCATCATGCCAACTCAACAAAGTGCATTTCAAATTATAGATGCCCTCTACTACATTAACCACTGAAACAATGAGTGTAATCCATAGACATTCGAAAATGCACTTTGCTGAGTTGGCATAGTGACGCATGGGTGTCATGTATGTTTTAACAACATATGAACGGAAACTTATGAATGCTAAACTTAGCATGATTTGCAAACATTATGCTATATATGAAAAAAATATAGAGGTTGTCCTAGATTTGAGAAAATATTTAAAGTTTGTGTTAGATAAATATAGAACTTGGCTTGAGTCCTATTACATAGTGGAATCTGTATCTCTTAATTTTGAGATCATAGGATTGAGCCTCTTACCTTCCTATTGGCAAACTTAAGTCTCTCTCCATTTACATATAAAAGTTTAGTATACATACAAAAATGTAGTATTGATTCTTAAACAAAAAAGTCAATCAAGAATGCTACAGCCACCTCAAATGGTGGAGATGAAAGACAATGCAACTTTTGTGATACAAAGCCCTAGGGACCATTCAAGATAAATTGTTCATGAGTTGGCCCACTGGTGAGGGCACTTTGGTTGCTTGATGCTGATAGAATATAAAGTTTTTGGAATGCATAGAGGGACTGAAATGCCACAATATAATGCAATTAATTTGAATAGAATTTTGACCAACTTTGAAGGAGAGCTTTGGTGTAGCAGTAAAATTATTGTGGTGTGACCTTGTGGTCAAGGATTCCAGTCACAAAAACAACCTCTTGCAACGCAAGATAAGATTGCGTACAATAGACCCAATGTGGTCTGACCTTCCTTCGGGACTCCACATTGGTGGGAGCTTCGTGCACTGGATTGCATTTTTTTTTAGAATTTTGACCAACTTTGTAGATCTGAATTTTTAGTAGAGATGCACAATTTCTATGAATTTCCAACATATTCTTATTCAAGCATACTTGCTCCAAGCTATCGTGAGAAAAATAAATGAATACAACACCTCTATCTCAAGTAGAGGATGATCTCTCCTATAATACCTGATAGGTATAATCCTTTTCTTTAATAACTGACAGTGCATGGTATAGCTTGGAAGTGTCGTACAACGTGTACAACTCCATATGGATAGAGTATTTACTTAGCAAATTGAATTGAAATCTTTTAAAGTTAAATAGATACTCTAGGATGTTGGTAGTAATAAACATAAAATTAGCTCAAAGAAGGCTGTTGTTGCAAAATGTTAAGACTGTTAGTGCAAATTGTCAAAAGATGCAAAAGCAAGACATTTGTTTAGAGAAACTACACTGCAACCTAAAATGGCTATGACGGTGACTCTAAACTTTTTGATTAGGTAAAACTCAAGTTAACCGAAAATATCTTGTATAAGATCTTCACAAGAAGCAAATCAATAATCCTTGCTATGAGATGCTTGAAACCTCTTCATTAACAGATACAAGTTCATGGATAGATACCAATATGAAGTTTGTTCCAAGCCCAAGGGTCATATCAAACTAAACTATTCATGACTCAGCCTTCTGGTGGGGGCACTTTGTTCCTTTGGTATCACTATAAGCTAAAAATGAATCTTCATAAGACACAAAGAGGATGAAATGCCACAATGCTTGAATAGAAATTTGACAAAGTTCGATCTAGATTTTCAATAGAGAAGCACAATTTCTACCGATTTCAAACATATTTCCCAATCAAAACAAACTTTGTCCAGGTCATTCAGGGAAAGAGGAACAAGTATAAAGCTTCTATTTCAACTCAGAAGTATCATACCACAAGTATAGAATCTTGATGTGAATAAAATATTAATTAACAACTGATGTTGTATTTTTCAGTTAAATAGATCCTCTAGAACATTGCTTTTAAAAACACTAAATTAGCTTAAAGAAGGCCAGATAGTTGAATTGTGTTAGACTGTCAGTGCAAATTGTCAAATGATGCATAAGGAATCACATTTTTTTCGAGAAACTTTGTGGCAACCTAAAGTGGTTATGAGTGTTGACCATAAACTTTATGATCACTTTCTGTTAAATAAGCCTCAGATAAAGTTAATAAATCATGGAAGATCTTGAGAACAAGCAAACCAATAAAATGAATGAGTGATAAACCTCACTGATCCACTGATATAGGCTGACAGAAATCCTTTCACGAACAGATAGAAGTTCATCACTTGATAACAATATGGAATGTGTTCAAAATAATAAAACTTTGAGTAGCACCATAGCCATTTTTGATGCACAGATTATGCGGATGAAAAAAGATCTTGATAAAACTTATCTCGTGTTGATGTTCCAAGAAAATGTTGACTATAACATCAAGAATAATGAGAATGCTCCTACAGTCATTTGCTTGGTGTATAAGCATCATTCTTATAGAATTATGTTTGTCAAACACATGCGTTTGTTCAGCATCTTCTCATTGAGCTACACAAATTATCAACTAAACTTTGTTTATGATTTGTAAAATTTAATGAAACCATAGCAATTTTTTGGACGTATGTATAAACACAGGATTAGTAGTGCTCTAGATGATGAAATGATTTTGCATGAAAATCCATTTCTGTTGTTTCATGCATTTACCCCTCAGTTTTTATGCAAGTAATTTAGCAATCTGATGTGACCGAACAAGCTTATGATATATCTCATAATAGCAGTAAACAGAAGATAAATCACTGTTAAGTTAGAAAAGACTTAATAAAGACAAAAGTAATCAATAACAACACCAACCAAACCTTTATCCCTCAAACTTTTCCCCCAATAGGCGTAACTCCAATTTTCTCTCTAATGTTCTCATTCTTATCTGTCCATCTTCGTATCTCCGCACATTCACCTTAACATCCTCATCTCTGCAACTCTCACATTCTTCTTGTATGCTCACTTATAGTCTAATATTCAACTCCATATAGCATAACAAGTCTAACCATTATTTCATAAAACTTTCCTTTAATCTTTAAGGTACCTTACAATAGAATACCTAACGTCCTCCTCTATTCAACCATTTGCTTGTTGAATCCTATGTATAACATCTTTATCAAACCTTCCATCTTTTTGCAAAAATAATCTTAAATATTTAAAATTTATAACTTGTAATCTTCTATCTTAATAATTTATCTTACTACAACAACACCAAAGCTTTATCCTACTAGGCGGGGTCGGCCATATGGATCCTTCTACGCCATTGGACTCTATCCCCTACTATATCATCATCTTTACTTAAATAAATTTTATCTTATTTTATTGTTTCTAACAAATCTCTTTTGGTCTACCTCTTTCTTGTTTGATGTGCGTATTTGTCATAATTTCACATCTCCTAAATGGAACATTTATTGGTCATTACATGTCTTACTACAAACTAAACTTAAAATTCCATATATTCTGTCTTTACTCTATTGAGCCTAAAACCTTTAACTTCTATTGCTCAACATTTTTTCAAGTTGAATAACTTCGTAAGCTATGTTTCTCTAGGCACTTTCATACCTCTATTGGAATATTACCTGATCCAACCATTTATTTATTTTTCATCTCATTTAATGCATGTTCTGCTTCTAAAATTCGAATTCTCTGATAAAAATTTAAAAATTTATATTTACCTGAGCTACTTAAATTTCCTAAGCTAAGTTGGCTGCCTCAACATTTATTAAAAAAATGATGAAATACCACTTGTATCAAATTTTTATTTCCTTATCTTTTAGTAGTACATCTTTAATGTATCTTATTTGAATAATGTCTTGTTTTCCTCTGTTCACACTTTAGCTATTTATAGTTGTTCCTTTTTCCTTCTTTTGTATTAAGTTGTCAGTACAAGCATTCAAAAACTTCATTCTTGGCTTCACTCATTGCTTTCTTGACCTCTTTCTTAGTTAATGCATATTTTTAAAAGTTTCTTTGTCCTTACAAGTGTATAAGTTGTTCTTTTTTCCTCATTTTCTCTTGTACTTCCTCATTCTGCCATCAAATTTTTTTATTTGGTGGTACCCATCTTCTTTACTCACCAAGTACACTCTTGCCCACCGTTGTCAAATTTGAAGCCATCTTATCCCATGTCGTATATGAGTGACCATGTATTTCTCTTGATACTTGTGATTCTACCCTCTCCTTAAAGATACTTTATTTTCCATCCTTTAACTTCCATCACTTGATTCTAGGAGTCATGCATATTATTCTTCTACACATACTATACTTGAAAAACTCAGTCGGGCTTAGCTCTGATCTACATAGTGTTACAAAATAAATCACATACTGAAATCATCTAGCAGTGGTAATGGCTAACATGCAAGTGCATGCAATATGAGACAGACAAAGAGAACATAGAATTCAATGTCTGAGATGGAGAGTTTCAGATATTTGTTGCAGCAAGTAGCTTGAATTGGATATTGCAGACAACAATTTCACTCACTTTTAGAAAAATTCTTCATTTGAAGTTTACTGGTATGCCAAACAGATAGCTTAGTAGATTACAGGCCAACCGATTAATACAATATCACTGCTAGATGGTTAAAGCAATATTAACCTGGAAACATGAATTCAATCATGGGAAGGGCGATTGCATATTAATACTCTTAAATAGCAAGCAATGAAACACGCAATATAATCATCAGAATACGTTGCGAACTCGGTGTACACTTACATGACAACAGACTAGAAGCAGTAGCTGTGAGAAACATCTAGTGTGCCAATGGTAAAAGAATATCTGAAATCTGACAGCGTTATATTTCTGAGAGTCTCGTTTCTCGAAACTAAAATCTTTATGCAAATATGTAGGCGGGGTTTCAATTAAAAAACAAGCACATTTTAGCGGAAAAAAAAATACTATATAACAGTTAACAAAATAAACAAGATCCGATTACGGAGATTAATGAAAAAGTAAGAAAATCGCCGAACCTGTACAGCTCCTCAAAGCTTAGCCCGCTTGCGTTGTGATTGTAAATCTCATGGATGGCATGCTCTAACACCTTCCATGTCCGTTCGGCATACTTGGGGTCGATCTCCACCCGGTGCTTGAACGCCTCGATCTTAAAAGTGCGCCTCTTCTGTGCGCTCATCTTCTCCGCGGTGGGTTGCCGTCCCCTTTTCCTCGAATTTATAGATGGAGACCGCCCCCAGTGGCTCTGGATCAAACCTATGCCTCGACAGGGGTCAATCGTTTGCCTTCCCCCAAGAAGAAACGCGCGCTGCCGGGATCGAAGGCTAGGGTTTGAAGGACAGGAAGGGAAGGCGACGAGAGGAAGAAGAGAGATAAAGGGAAGGTGAAGAAGAAACAAGGTGAAGAATAAAGTACATTTCTGTGTGTTTAGCCATTTTTATATAAACGTAATTTAACTTTATTTAAAGTATTATTGGTCTGGTTCACGATAATGGTAATACTGTTGAAATAAATTTGAATAATAATTATTTAAAAAATAAATATTTATTAAGACATAATCTTAAGTTCAACTACGCTTTGTTCTTGGAATTATTTTATTTTAGTTTAAAATGGATATGAAAATTAGACGGTAAATTGCAATATTGAATTTAAAGAGGTGAAACAAAGAAAAAAATTGTACAACTGGGTAGAGGAGAATAAAAAATTTCTCAAAAAATCTAAAATACCAGTTGTAGAAAAGCGCCAAAATATCTGCGGGCGCTGCAACGCCAAGTTCTATAGAATTGAACCCATATCCACAGATCCACTCGCACAAGTCTTCTCTTCTCCCGTACGATTTACGAACCCTAGCCCTTTTTTCCGATCCATTCCTCTCTCTTTCTCTCTCTCTGCGATCTCCGAAGAAGGTTTTGATTTCTTCTAAAAATGAGTGTGTTGGCTTCCAATCGACCGCCACTCCGTGTTTTCCGGGATCCGAGTTGCGTCGGCCGGCGAGAGCTCCTCAGCAATAGCGTCTCCTCCATCTCGTCGCGACGAGCCACCACGCCCGCTCCTGACCTCCACCTTGCCTCTAGGTAAACCTTGTAGATATTGGCCCAGCTCTTGCTTATGCCTCGAGTTGCTTAGCTTTCACTTATGCCTCAGGATGTTAATGGAAATATTTGTTTTGGGAATAATCTATCTTTTATAATGTTCGTGCGCTAATGCTCGATCATCCTTCATGTAAAAGATAATCTTCGTTTCATGGAGAAGCCCAAAAGACACGGAGACAACATTTTTCTTTTGCTATAACTTTCCATTTTCCAAACTCCTTTTCGGAGATAGCTTATTGAAATGAAATTCTGGGCGGTTTCTTAAACCAAACAATATTACATTGCATAATAATTACCCTTTTATAAAAAGCAGTTGCTTATGATGCTTTCGTGCCTGCATAAGCTTAGGCAATGTTGTAGGCATATCACATACTCAGGCCACATATGCTTAGGTGATAAAGTCCAATTTGTATCCATGTTACTTCTGGCATGGTACCTAAATTGACTAGGTTATGTAGATTACCTTAAATTTTGAATTTCTTAGGTGAGTTATAGATCCCTTAGAGTGACTAATTTGATACGTTGAGTGATAAATGAAAATTTATGCATGGATTGCTTGTATTAATTGATATATTCCTTTGGGTTATTTAAGAAATAGTCGCTTTCTAATTTTCTTTTACTTTGTACAAATATTTGACTCCTATTATCAATTGCTAGTAGGTAGTATATTGCACTATATTCTCATCTGCTAATAGTATTTCAGAGGTTGATAGGATCAAGAGATTCCTTCAGTTATTAACTTGTGTTTAGAGAAGTTTTAAAATCTTTCCATATAGATGTTTTTTTTTTTGAATATTTATGAGGAAAGACACCCTGGTTTTACAACTTGGTATAATTTTTCATATTTACGAAAAATTTACTGGCTCTATTAATCTGCAGTTGAATCAGTTCTTTTAGATTGTTTATGTTCTATGGACGACTTATTTCCTTGACGTGTTGATTTCAATATTAAGGCCTCAATTCTTCTCAAATTGAAGAACTTATCAGCCTTCTGTGAGCCACAGTATTCAAATTCATGATGGCTAGTTTGTATACAATATCGCACACATCTGCAGGAAAATGTTACTGTGTTTTCAGATTCTGAAACTCTTATATTTAGTTTTCTCTGCCTAACCCTTGGTAATTTTCTATTTTTTTTTAATATTCTAGATCAACTGAAGAGCAGTCACTTGACCTCACGGAAATAATGTTCTCTCTTTTTCCATTCACTACCCGACGGGTGCTGTTTTCTACCACAACTTTCTCACTATTCTTGCACACAACAAAGCATCTTTCAGGTTGTCACTGTATATATTTTCATGATATTGCAAATGATGTGCTTCAGTACATCATCCCAACAGTTTGTAGTTGGGGCTACTTAAGTAATTTTTATTACCAGCATCATGCTTCAGTATAACAGCTCTATAGTTTGGGACGCTTGAATATGCATTTCTATAAACACATATATATACTTTTTATCGCGATCATTGTTCTTCAATACTCATCATCACAGCTCTAGTTTGGAATGCTGAATAATTTTTTACTAGTTTTTTGCACTGCTAAAAATACATACCTACAAATTCTTCACTCAGTTGTACATCATCTAATTTGTTTGCTAGGTGACTTGTAGTCTGAAAATGTTCAGATTGACTGTGAAGTATATAGACCAGGATAGTATGCTAATACACCAACGAGAAAAGTTATAGGCATAGTATACAAGAAATGTTATATATTGATAAACATAGGCCTGGATGGGGCCTACAAGTTGGTTGCTTCTTACGCCAGACTGGTGCAATGGGTTGGGATTGGGCTGTAAATGCTCCTTGAATTCAAGCCTGGATGATGAGCTTGAAGGGAACCTCCATAAGAGGTGGGTGTGGATTTTATCTAAGATGGCATTCCTGCGTAACTGATAGGTGATGACTTTGACAGCAAATCAGAACCTTGACCATCAAACTATTCTATTTGCTGCTCGCAAATGAGGTGACAAGGAGGGATTGCCAAGATAATATTACTATTGGAAAAATAAGGGTCACGACAAGGAAGCCCATGGCCATGATTGGAAAACTTGAGATGCCATACAAGAACATCTGGCTCCTAGAGAATGTAATTTCCATAAAACATAGAAATTAATCTTTCTTACCACTTAGCATTCCCTTTATCCCCAACTGGCAATTAGAGAGATCCCACTGGACTCTTTCTCTGCATTTCTAACTTCTCCTTCAAGGACTCACTTGGCATTGGCTCATGGTGAGTCAAACCAAATTCAAATCTTACCCCCAGCAAGACAAAAAAGAGGACTTATTTGAGAACTAGCCATGGAATACCAATATGGACAATAAACATCGCACCCCCAATGTTTGTGACATTCGTGATGTATTTGTGAGCTACACGAGATCTTGCTTTTCTCAATATCACTCCACTGTTACAATGATGGCTTGTCATTGGCAGGCATCCAAGGAGATGTTGACAACAGAATCACACTCAAGTGTCTAACCTCACAAATTAGACGTAGATGTCTATTGGCATCTCAGAGTTGGTATACGGGCATTCCTGTCCTGACAGTATGGTACCACTTTAGCCCATGGATGGCTCATTGCTATGCATTTGTTGGCCAATCGTCAAATAATGCAACCTCCCCTTCAACAAATGCATAGCAATGAGCCATCCATGTCCTTGTATTCAAGCTATACCATTGAAATAATGGAACATATTGGGGATCACCTATCCCAAAGGGTTCTCTATGTAGCTTCTGATGCCCATGTGCAAGGTTTTCACTGTGTCCCTCTCGAGGAACACTCAAAATGGTTTTGGGTTTTCTAGAGATACCAATGCTTGCTTTGCCCAACTTAAATGCAACTTGCTTAACTGCTTTTCTTGTAGTTGATAACTGAAAGAATTTGCGGGTTATTGGCTGCTACATGCCACTGCAAAAGATCAGACTATCCCAGAGGTTGACATACAGGTCGTACAATTCAATATTCAGTGAGGACTTCAATTCAGAAAATACCCTAGTGGTCTTCTTGAAAACTCTCGGATGCTCAAAAGAGCAGATCAATACTTCATTGTAGCTAAGAAGTGATAAAGAGATGAGGTCAAAACGCAATACGACTCAAAAATCATATATCAAAACAGCATGAAGCATTAGGATAATCACGAGCAGAAGATAGCTATTAGGTTATTTCATTCCCACCACCGATGGTCTCACTTGCTAAGCTAGTTAACAAAGTTGATGGGGAGAACCTGCAACAGAAGGCAAATAAGATACAGATCCCAGGGAAACATAAAAACAACAAGAAGTACTTCGCTTTCATTATAAAAATGGCCACAGACATTGTAGATTGCAGTGAATTGAAGGAGCCATTGAAGCTCATATGTTATTGTCACCTAAAAAATGAAATCACGTGAAGTAAAATGCCTGTGCAATTGAGAACTATTATAGTTAATATTATTGTATTATTGATAGATGTAAAATTTAGCATTAGATTAGCTAATTTAATACATCATCTATGAAATTGTCTAATGTGCATAAATGAAGATTAAAAGTAATGTTTTATTATTTTACCTCTCCCTGATTCAGTCTGTTACCAGTGGTCGCTTTGTTGCCTTTCTCTGTCTGAACTGTGCATTATATTAGCTATGCTAACAAATGTTAACAAATTTCTTCATTCTTTATTGATTCTCTAGGCTTCGTTCTGCCTGTCTTTTCTCTTCTATCAATGTAACGTTTGTGCTGGTAATCTATCTCGAATAAATTTTATTATGATCCTAAATAGTTTTTATCTTCTTTTATGATAGTTGCACATGCACTGGGCGACTCATCTGTGACAACTGAAGATGTTGCTTCTCGTGTTTTCTTATCTGGGCCGCTCTTTCCTTCCGAAGTATGTATATTAACATTTTTATGGCTGCCATTTCACACAATTGTTTTTGATCTTTAACCTGTAATCCTCTGCTAATTCATTTCATATTGTGCTGAAAGGAACGAACTGTGGAGATTTTTGAGAAGAACACTTACTCTGTCGTTAACATCTTTGATGTAACACTACGACCACGACTTAATGCAACTGGCTCTATTGAGGTATAGAAGTTCCTTTTTGTAGATTCTCTTTTGAAGGATGGTCCTATGCTAAGATTGTCCCAAAAAAATTTTGTCTTAGCATATTTATTATAATTTGAATAGCTGCAGATATTGCACAAATTAATGATCTTACGAGTTGATTACCGCAGGTTTCATATGATTCTTTCTCAGTATTTACTTTCTAGGTGCCTGAAGGAAACGGATCGGGAGTTGTTTGGGACGATAATGGTCACATTGTGACAAATTATCATGGTAAGAGCTCTCAATATAGTATAGCATTGATAAGTAATATGATGGAAGCATTTGAATTAATGTGCAACTGTGCAAGTTGTCCCCTTAAAAATTTATTCCTTTTTCCTATCATTTGGATTTTAAAATAATAATACTCTGTTGTTTAGTAATATTGATGGATGAATCAGTTATTGTGGCATTATGTCTTTTTCTTATATACAGTTTCTTTTTGTTCATCTTGCTCTTATCTCTTTCATGTCCACTTCAAGTGGTTGGCAATGCTCTTTCAAGGAGCCCAGGTCCCGGTCAAGTTGTTGCACGTGTGAACATTCTCGTCGCTGAAGGGTGAAATATCTTGCCTAATTCTTAGTAAAAATAGCAACTCATTGTTTGTTATCAATTAGTGTGAGATGATGAACCTTATTAATAATTATTATCCATTAATCATAATCAACATCTTCATTTCTTAAAAGGTTACAGAAGACTTTTGAGGGTAGACTGGTTGGAGCAAATCGTGCTAAAGACCTTGCTGTCTTGAAGGTAGATTGTGCATATAAATTCAAGGGTTTATTGCGCTTTTGATGTTAATTAATCTATCTTAGGTTTACTTATTTGACTATTAATTGTTTTTCTAGTCATTGTATATATTATATAATTTTTCACTTTTGTAGTTAATTCAATTGCACTTTTCCTCTAGTTAGAGAGATCTAGAGACTTTTGCTCTCTTCCACCACCATTGTTGCTCCTCAAATTTACACCTGCCCAACTCTCTCTCTCTCTCTCTCTCTCTCTCTCTCTCACACACACACACACACACACACACACACACATCTGTTGGTCAGCTTCTCACTCCTCTTTATTCCCCTTTTATCCCTCTACCACTCTATTTTTTTTCTCTTCCCTATTCATCCTCTCCCTATGATTAGAGCCCTCTCCCTATGATTAGAGCATGGAGTTGTGTTATCCCTAAACCCTAGATTTCGTTCTTATATTTTTCTCAATGAAATAAAAGGTTTTCTCTTCACTATTTATTAGCCTTTGGATTTTATCCTCCTGGTTTTCCTTCAAGTTTTTATGATATTTTGATATCTGCTACCAAAGATCATTGCTTCCTCCATTAACTTTCTCACTACAACCAAGGAGATATGAAATATTTTATATTTTATGTGCTAGTATGAGACAAAACAAGAGGATCCACTAGTTCAGGATGATTTTGCTTCTCTTCGCAGAGAATAAGATGAACTTGTTGACTTGTCGTATATTATTTCATATTTTATCCATCCATTGTTTTGGCTGCCTGTGTTTTTGGATTCCCTTAATGACTTCACAGTGTTCAATCATTGATAACATAGCTCAATCATCCTCTAATTCCAATATTCTTGCCCATGTCCTTCACACTGCTCTTGCATTACATTTGCTTCATTACTTTTTGCTCGTGATACTCATTGATCCAGAGAGGTGGTTGTGTCAAGCTCTCACCCATATTGCTTCATTGTGGCTGCTCTAATCAATTAGAGAGATGAGACAAAAGTTCAAACACCTATCTATTGCGTAGGTTGCTGTCATGCCATCATTTTCTATCTCAGTCTGTCAATCATCTTAGAGATTTCCAAATGAAAGAACCATTGCATTTTCAGTGTGGCTCATAGTATGATGTTTCATTTGGATATGTCCATATATTTAGAAAGGGGATAGCATTCCTTATCATTCTCTCATTTACCCTTCCCTTTTGTCAACTCTTGATGATCTAACTCTTTTTGATTTTTTTATGGATCTCTTTTCCTATTATGTCACAAGTCTTCGGGGTCTCTGTTTTATTTACTCTTTGGAACCAGTTCACAATAAGCTAACACCAAATTTGGTTATGCATCTTTATTGAGTTATTCTCAAGTTGAAAATGAGCTACTGCTGTTATGATTTTCTTCTTATGCCTGCTGATGTATCACTCTCCTATTCCTCAACTAATCTGTGTCATTGTCACCTGCTCCACTCACCCTCACTGAGCCCCTTGTCACCAACCCTCACTGAACCCCTCACCTCCAACCCCATCTCTACTGTTCCATTATAAGTATACAGTTGGTGTATGTAGACCCATTTCTCTAGTATCTCAACAAGCACAGTGTCTATAAAACAAAATGCTGTTGAATCTTGATTTGTTGCTTGTTTTTTGTTTCGTCGTGTGTTTGTTCTATCACAAGAGTTAGCGACGGAAATATAAAAACAATAACAAAAGGTACAAGCGTTTACTTGGTTCCAGGGTCAGTACATCCAAGCCCTCATTTTCGGAATTTTTTCGGAGGCGGAGATACCGCTTACATATTTGTATCAAACACAAAGATAATAAATTAAAGCATAGATACAATAAATCAAAGCAAACTTATAGTGTTCAAAAGTCCTGAGCGCAATGCACCGCTAGAAGAGAAGTATGAAATTGTTGTACTTGAATATAGAGTCTTCGTCTCCTTTTTTAGAGTTGGATCATATCCTTATTTGCATCAACTCTTATCTGGATGACACCATATCTAGGTCAACCCTTATCTTTATTCACATCATCTATCTTATCCTTATCCTCATCTTAATCATAAAGTTGAACATGATCTTTTCCACAAAAGCTTCCATGTCAACTTCTTTGACAACTCAGCAATCTGGTCAACCTAACCCAGTTAGTCGATCGAACTGATTTTTCCAATTGACCGAACCAAGCCAAGTCACCAATTTGAGTCTGAACTCAAACCTGGTCAATCGAACCCAATCGGTCTATTAATCCTTGGGATTGGTCTACCGAACCCATTTGGTCTACCGAATTGATGGGAACCAGTTGGGGTCCGGTTAGACCTGAGTCGAGTCCGATTCACCCCAAACTTGGTCTAGTTGTATCCGATTGCATTTGTTTGCTCTCTGTTTTGCTTCCAGCTCTAGGTTCCTGTAAAACAGCCATACAAAACACAAGTAAGTAATCTAGCCTGATCCTGTAAGTCTACCTAGGCTTATCTTTTACTTGGAGTCAACTCCTCCAAAACTTTACAACCTAATGTCTACTCTTTAGGATTTCACCACCTAAGGTTCACTCCCCAAGATTTCCCTTTGCCAAGCCTCCAGTCCTCCAAACTCGCTTGAACTTACCCTTGCCTAGCCTCCCGTTAGGATTAGTCACTGGGTAGACTTCTCACTTGCCTAATCTTCAATTATGACTTTCCTTTACCTAACCTCTAATTAGAACTAGTCACTCAGTAGCCTTCTCATCCGCCTAACTTCCCGTTATGATTTTCCCTTGCTAGTCATCTAGTCATGACTAGACTTTTCTTTACTAGTCATCTGGTCACTTCACTCACATCCAAACATCAGGTCATGTTTGGATAACACCCTTGGTCAAACTGACCAGACTTAGGTGTATTGTCAAAGATCGAAACTTTGGAGGCTGATTGCACTAACACCTGTTTCATTTTGTAAAGGTAAATCACCATTAATTTCTTACCCAATTTGTTATGGTGAGTAGTAATCTATTGTTAGCTATTTCTCCTTGTCTTATCAAAAGGTTGTACAGATGCTTAGTGGATGTCTACTATCAAGACGTGGAATTTTTTTTGCATGCATCCTAGTGTTGATTTTGATTTTTTTTTTCCCTCAATTTTTGCTGGACTTAATTCATGCCATTAATTTTTTAACTTGGAAAATGTTCAAAATGGATGTTAAAAATGTCTTCCTATGTGGCGATTTCACTAAGGAGATCTAAGCTTAAGAAGACAATTATGGTTTGAAGCAAAATCTTAGAACATGTTTTCCAAACTTTTCTTGGGCGGCTACAAAAGTTTGACTTGAGTGCAAATGTAGACCATTTTATATATGTTTGTGCGATAGCTTGTTCTTGTAAAGTTATTCTTATTGCTTATGCTGATGATATTTTAGTTACTGGTCGTGAGGCATTGCTTAAGAAAAAAGAATCAGTTTATTACTAATGATCTATGCCAACCTCACTATTTTCATGAAAATGAGATAGTACTAAAATTCTATGGGGATTTTTCTTTTTGAAGAAGATACATGCTGAATCTATTAAGGGAAAATGGGATAGTGGTTGCAACTAAATTGACACATCAAGTATTTCTGGGCAATTGTGATGGAGGTAAGCCCATGCAACAAAAGAGAATATGAAGTTCATCAAATATAAGAAACACACGTACGACAGATTTAGAAAGAATGATGCATATCAAAAGAATTGATTCAGCTATAGTAATTGATTTTTATTTAAGTCGAGTATCTTTTATTTTCAGAAGAATTGAGTCTAGTATTTTTATTTTTAGTAAGAATAAAACCTTTCTTATTCAGTGTTTGTTTTCATTCTTTGTCGAGAAGGAACGTTAGTAGTTGTATTTAAATGACTGGAATAATGCAATAAAGATTACAACTAAGTTTACTAAAAGGAAATCAAACCAAGAAGATTGATTCGTAGATCGAGAGGTTCTCTAATCCCAAGTCCCAATGAGCTTCAAATTATCTCTACCACCATAGGCTGTCCAAGTCGTAAAACCAAGAAGACAAAGATTAATTCCATCGATCAGCTGGTAAACTATTCCATTACGCAATCCATATCTAAAGGCCATAACAACAATAGGCAGCATGAAGATGGTGATTTTGATGGTCATACATGGGCATTCAGTCATATCAGTCATCTGTTTATGCTAATCTCTCGCATTGTAGGAGTTTTACTTCAGGATATTGCTCCTAGGTTGATGAAAATTTAGTCACATATCAAAAGAAGAGTGTCATTGTGCACTTTTATGCCTGAGCAAAATATAGTCACAACTCACCCAATTTCTGAGGTTTGATTACACACTCTTGGAGGAACATGATTTCATTCATACAAGTCCTATGACAATAGATTGGGATAACTAGCTTGGCATCTTATTATCAACAATCCACTTCATGAGTGAACAAGACATATTAATGTTGATCGTCTTTTATTAGAGATGTGATGACTAAGATCTCTTCTCATTTTACCAACTCTGAAGGCCAACCTGCTGATTGCTTCTCTAAACCTCCTAGTCTAGCTCAGTTTTCTATCTTGGTTTCCATTATAGACATAATTAGTATTGTGGTTCAGGGCAAAGTAAAGTAGTTTGCCAGAACAATGGTTGTAGTCCCATCTGATCTATTTTCTCTTGTTTTGCATTGCTGGGCTATATAAGGTACATAGCACCTTTTATGGTAAATAATGTTATTTTATTCGTCCCAATTTTATCTATGTTTGTTTGTAGTACTGTTTGAAAATTTGTTTTCAAAAAGTTTGATCGTGTTTTGCTTATCTAATTATTTTGTTTGTTAACTTTTTGTTTATTTGGAAGTTAACATTGCATGGATGCCTTTCCATGCAGGGATTGGTTTGTTATTCAATCCTTGTGATTTATCTCCACTCCATGAGTTCATAGTTGACATAGGTCCCCTGCAAAGGGCTGCTCTGTTAAGGCAAATGCCCCCCGGTAATTTACCCCCTTCCAAAGAATGTGAGGCTGCCCTGGAAGGGCCACTAACATGACGGCTTCACCTTTGCTCCAATAATTGCCATAGGTCAAAGAATTTAAGTGGATATGAGGAACCCACCTTAGAAATTATGAGAGATTCATGGATTGATCATATCTTTGTGCTTCAAGAATTGTGAAAATCTATCACAATTATGAGATGCATCATATTTAATTCTCTGAATCTTGTCAAAACTGTCTGGTAAAGTTGATAAATAGCTAATCTAGAATTTGTTAAGGCTGCTTGGTTGTGGTTTCTCTAAAACCCTGTTGGTCAAACAAACCATTATAATGCAATATCAATTGCTTGATGGTACCATTGAATATTAATTTGGTACTACGAGTTTGTTATTTTTTAAATTGATTGTGTTTTCTAAACTCAAACTTTGGTGTTTTATAGTTTTGAATTTTCTATATATTGTTCTAAATCACTGGAAATAGCCTTTTGCAAAAAGTAGGATAAGGCTGCGTACAATGGATCCTTCCCCGGGATCCCATATGGCGGGAGCTTCGTGCACCGAGCTATCCTTTTTTTTTTTTAATATTTTTATAAATCAAGTGCTGGCGTGTGCTATTTGCCAAATTCATTAGATTTTCTCAACGCAAGGTCAGTGCTTGTTTGCAAGTATTCTAATTAGTCGAACGATAGATTTTAATTAACTTCAACTCATTAATTCTTTTCTCTATGTAGAATGTCAATAAATTATTTCCATGTAACAACAGCCTTCTATATGTGTCATTGACACAGGTGGATGCGCCTGCAGAATTTTTGAAGCCAATTAATTTGGGCCAGTCATCATCTTTAAGAGTAGGGCAGCAATGCTTAGCAATCGGAAATCCTTTTGGATTTGATCATACTCTTACTGTTGGAGTTATTAGTGGGTTAAATCGAGATATTTCTAGCAAAACTGGAGCAACAATTGGTGGTGGCATTCAGACAGATGCAGCCATTAACCCAGGGAATAGGTAAGTTCAATTTTCTAGTCAAAATTTCATACAAATGTCTGGATAAAAATTACAAAAATTTCCCAATGCCCCAACTTTTCTCAGTCCATATTGTTACTGGTCCCTTGTTCCACTGGTATGGGTGGCAAACTTATAGCATCCTTTATATTGTCCAACAAGTTAACCAGTTAGTTTTTTGTCTCTTCCTCTTCCATTTCATGGTCCATATTGTAAGATATTAGGAAAATATATTACGTCTATGAAATAAGAATTAGCCCATCTTTATAGGATCTTTAATGTTAATAGATTAATTCCTCTAGCATATATTTCATATTGGCATGAAATACATTATGATGTTGACTAGTTCTATAAAGTATAAACATGCAAATGTAATAACCTATATATTGTTTCTACTTTCTGGTTCAATGACTAGAATGCTAGAAATTTATTCACAAGGATGCCTTTGTTTTGAGAGATTATGGTCCAGCTCATTAGGCCAAGATTTTCTTTCATACCCCATCTCTTTGAAGATTGTTGCCCTTTGCCACTTAATCTGTTTTGTAATTGTTTTATCTTTCTACAAGCTGGCAGCTAATCTGCTCTTACTGTTAAAAGATTCTCTCTATTCATGCCCACCCTCTAATTTTTGTTGTGTTGCATTTGTAAGATCTCACAAAACCAAGCATGGGAAGAAGTTTCAATTTTGTAGTGATTGTCACGGTTAGTAACTTAGTATGCATAAATTCAGTGGTCAGTTTTAAATCTGTATATTAAGTGAATGGTAAATTATGTCAAAACTCATGTTGATATGAATTTGATTGTAATTTCTTCTCTGCAAAAAATTGTTAGCTGAATGAATTATCATTTCTCATCAACAATCACTGCTGGAAATGGAGCTGATAACATGAATGGACATTTGGCAGTGGTGGCCCATTGCTGGATTCAAAAGGCAACATGATTGGGATCAACACAGCAATATTCACGAACACAGGTGAAGTGCTGGATGCTTGTTTTCTTTTTGAAATTTCCAAAATTCCTGCGGTCAGTGTTTTTTTTTTTTTATTTTGTGTGCGGTCAGTTCCTCTGGCATTTTCATTTTATGACTATGTAGTTGCAGCTTGTTTTCTCATAGGTTGCTGCTTATGCTGATGGATGAGGTAGTAGATGTGGTAGATATGGACAATTTTTGGATATACTAACCATCCATCAATGTTTTTAGAGAAAACCTTTCGTGGTAGTGATTATTGCTACCTCACCATTAACTAACTCCATAACATCATCCACTGTAACTAATTGTGTCATGCCCCGGAGGAGTCTCTGCCCGACAAACAGACAACATCTCTCCCCTTAAGCTGGATACAATGCCACAAGGCAATACAAGTATGGTATCTACAACCCACACGGCTAGAATCAAACACAACCACGCAGTATAGTATGCAACCCACACAATGGAAATCAAACACACTACGGAAGACATAAAGTAAAACATATAAATCCAAAACAACTGATTGTGAGCCTGCCCGACTTGACACAACAATAACAAAGCAAATACAAGGAACCACAGAGCTAAACTCCAAAACCAAGTCCAATTATTACAACGTTAAGTTCATAAATTCATAATGCAAGTAAAACAGGAAGCAAAACTAAAGAACCGTCCTGGGATGTAACGTGAGACTGACAGCCAGAATACTCCAAGTGACCTTGTACCATTTACCTGTTACATGGGGAAAATAAAAGTACAAATGGGGGTGGTGAGACCAAATGACTTAGCGGGTATAAGACAGATAGTGCATGAACATAATATATCTAAAGATTCAAAGGTATGCAGTCTCATAGGGAAATAATAACAAGGGAAATAATAACATGAACAACAGGGATCTCATAATAAATGCCCATACTTGAACCCATATATTAAGCATGTAATAGAAAGTCAGGTGTAAGTGAGGATCTGCAATAGTACTGCTCATAACTACAAGAGCAACTTGTATGACATATTCATACTATCAATAAGTAAGCCAATGTCGATACACATACAACACATATCTTAATCATATGTAACATATCACAGACTTGTGAATACAATGAAACAACAACATATGCAAACACAGTATTATATGCATATCCACGGCATGGTCACTCCCGTCCATCCCTCTACACAATCCCTGTATGGTCGAGAGGCTAGAACAATGACAACTGTACAACACTCCAGCTACCACTACTCTCGAGTGGACAGTTTGCATAATAGCTGACTAATTACATAGCAACGGGGGTCTTTGTTGCTTACAACTCCAGCTATCGCTATCCATGAGTAGTCTAGTAGGCACAACAGGACAAGCGACACGTACTCCAGCTATCACTATTCATGAGTGGTCAAGTGTGCGGCATTGACCAACGACTCTCTCAATTACAAGGGAGACTTAGTCGTCGGTATGCATGCAATGACATGATGAGCGAGAAACGAACAACCATCACCACAGATACATAAATAGCAATCAACTATGCTATAGTAGAATCAGTATGCTCAACAGTGTATATGTATATACAACAATCAATGCAAGTAAATAAGGAATCTAGTATCTACTAAATATCATGGATGACAATGAGAGATGATATAGATATCAAATCGATCATCTAAATAAGGAATCTAGTATCTACTAAATATCATGGATGACAATGAGAGATGATATAGATATCAAATCGATCATTTTTAAGGTCAATCATATAAGTATCAAGCTTAAGTAAAATATGAGTGGAGTCAAGATAAATACAGCAACTGTCCGAATATAGCTCATGCACTAAGGTTAAAGTACTAAAGAGACAGCATAAAGTACCCCCCTTAAAAATGTATCTCGTGCCAAATAACTCTCACGTCGAAGTGGTTGTCTCGAATCAAAGTCCTGCACAAATAACACAATCAAAACCTAGATATACTGTAGATCGAGTAACGAACCCTAATCCTAAACCGATTAGAAAACCCTGATTATTTCAACCTAGAATCAATCATATATTAACCCTATCCTTAACCTGATCAAATCCCTCAACATTCCACAATCAAATTGTAATAGATTTATACATGATTCACCTTCCAAAACTCACCCAAATCTGGAGATTCCTCAGCTAACTCACGATCGGAGAAATTGCTGTCGGAAATTGGTGGCCGAAGTTAGGTGAGGCAGTTGACCACTACATCAGATCCCCAAATAAAAAATTCAGCATTTCAAGACACCAAATATGTTGCTAGGGTTAAATTTGTTACCTCTAGAGCACGATAGCTTAGCCTCCCCTCCGACAGTGGCAAATCTGACCCAAGCAGCCTTCACCACCTCTGGAATCGCTGACCTACTGTAATAGTTGAGATCTAGTAGAGAATATGATCATTGCAGCTATAGATCTGCAACCAAACGTGCTGATCAGATAACATTCTGTGGCCGGCGATCGGATAGAAGGAAGGGCAAAGATGGAGAAGGCACATCGTACCTTCTTGTGGTCGGTAGAGTGGCGACCGACGGCTACGCCACAGCAGGTACCGAGTGATCGACGGTGTCGGCGAGGTGGATTGTTGTCGCTCGTGGCAGAGGAGGAAAGGAAGCGATGATTGACCGGGTCGAGTTAGGGCGCGGACAGTGTGAAGAGGAGGGTGATGGCGGTGTTGCCCAAAGCTAGGGCACGGCTCGATGGATCTTGCAGGCTGCCACCGTATGGATCAGCTCCTGGTCGGGCCTGTCATCCAGGGAGGAGGGGCTAGCTGAGGAGACTAGCAAGGCTCGGCGTCGGGCGATCCACGTCGCGGGAGGGGAGACAACGTCGGTGGCGTTTGGGTGGAAGATGGCGTCAGGAAAGGGCGGAGTCGGGTAGAGTAGAAGGAATCGAAATGGACTTAGGGTTTAATAACCCCAACTTAGGCTTTTATAAATCTAACCTAGATGAATTAAATCCAAGATTAGACTTAATGAACCCAATCAATTCCCACTTAAGGGATATTCTAAACAGGTTTTCTCTAAGCCTAATCGATTCATCCCCTTAAACATGTCATACAGACTCTGTTAAATTCCGAAATTTTTTTAAAATTTTCCCGAAAATTCCAATAAAATTATTTCTCTACTAACACTTACTATTTAATTTACCGTATCTTATAAATTGTTCAGTACTTCTTTTGTTCATCCAATTATACATTCGAGTATGTGTCCACTTCACACATGTACTGCTTCTATGGTCAAATTTAAGGTCCCTAAACTTAACTCTTGTGCTCTCACGTGACAATTAATCACTAATTATTTTGCATCCTTATCCTATGTTATATCATTTGTTTATTACTTGATGAATCACATATATTGATTAAGAGACTAGGTAAATACTATTTCTTTGCTATTCATAGATGGTTCATATGACCTTAATTATTCATTAAAAACCATAAACAACACATGTAATCTTTTAAAATGCTGAATGTGTGTAAAGAATCTATTGAGAAGGTGAATAATTGGTGTTGGTCTTCAGTCTGATAGAGTCCACTTCCTTGTTGATCCAGTTTCTATATCATTTATCACTCCTACCACTTCCAGCATCACCTTCTATTAGAGACATTGCCACCTTGGTCATTTATATATTATTTATAATAGTTTGTCAACTTTCCACCTTCACCAAGTTTCAATGTGAGGTGTAATCTCGCCAAACACTTTTTTGTGCTTTTTACTAAATGGAAACCTTTTCCAATTGGTCTTGTCCATTTGACATTTGTGGTCTTTGTTCCATTTCCATTAATCTTAGTTTTCACTATCTTATGGCTTTCATTGATGAGTACCTTTGTATCATGTGCCTACAGTTCTTATGGTGTTAAATCTCACACTACAGTTCTTGATGTATTTAAAATTTTCTGTTATGAAACAAAGAAATAATTTTCTGCATCTATTAACTTGTGCCAACTGAGAATGTCTTTGAATTTGTGTAATCTTTGACTTTCTCAGTTTTATGCTTCTCAATGTGTCATCCATTGAACCACATGTTATTGTCCTTGTATAGAAAATGTGATTGCAAATTGCAAGAACATATTGTTCTTGTATCAAAAACGGGATTGCAAATTGCAAGAACATTATTTCGACATTACACACAATGATGCTAATGTGCATAGAAACACATATATGGGAAGATGCTCTTACCTTGTGATACTGTCCCTTCTCTATCCTTAAGTGTATATGTTTCCTTATCTCTTTACCATTAGTAGTCTAGTTGTGTGTTTACCACTGGGTTCATCGTTATCTTTGTTTTGTTCATACTCTTGGACATGGTCATTACAAACTACTGACTTGCTACCTCTTCCTCAGTCTTGTATGTACATGTAAGTAGTGTGGTTACAAACTAGAATAATGTTATTACACCATGCCCTTTCCAACTTATTGAATGTATGATGTAAAATAGGAACCTAATCAAACAATATTTGAATTTTGAATCCTAACTTGAGTTGTTTGGTAGTTAGTATATTTTGGTCCATCAATTTGGGTAGTAAATGAGGATAATTGTATTTCTCAATTTTCTTATTTGTTTCCTAGTTTTTGTTAGGATTGAGTCTGTAAAAATTGTAATGTCTATAAATTTTTTAGTTTTTAATCAATAAGATTGTGTAAAATTTCTTCAGGCTTGGTTCTGTCCTTGTGCTATGTCAATGTGGTATCAGAAATATTTGAATGCTCATGCTGATAAAAAGATAAATGCTTAATAGGATTTTCAAATATGAGAGGTTTTAGAAATGCAAATTTTATGTAATTTCACTCAGTAAATGCTTAAAATAGCATGAGCAGAGACTTATTATTGGTCCGGAACTATATTACTTCACTTAGCTGCATGGTGTTGTTGGTTGTTGGACATGTGAACTGGTAATGAAACATTATTCATATTGCAGGAGCTTCTGCGGGTGTAGGCTTTGCCATCCCATCTTCAACTGTACTAAGGATTGTCCCTCAGCTAATCCAGTTTGGAAAGGTTAGTTGGCTTTATCAATTTTGATATTATGTGCACTTCAACGCTGCTATTTACCTAGTCTTATTCTAATAAGGAATACTTTTGCCATCAGTTCGTGGGTCAAGTTTTACTGCCTCCAATTAGGTAGGGTCATATTGCTAATGAGTGGAAGCATATGATTAATATTGAAGTCATATCAGCCTAGAGCATCACAACCTAAGTTATGGAATTTGTCCATTAGATATTCACTATGTTCCTCATATTGTTCTGCTTTTTGTTATTTGAATGCACCCTTATGAGATAAGTGTTGGATAAGAGGTTCCAAATCCAATCATTTTCTATTGTCATATTCAGATATAGACTATGTGGTTGGTTTTGTTAGGATCGATGGTCGCAGCTAGAGAGGGGGGGTGTGAATAGCCGCCCCAAATCGTTCGTTTCTTTCTACAAATCAAGGTTAGCGCAGCGGAAATAAACAATAGAAACGACAACGGAGAATAGCAAACCTCAAACTCGTCGATGTAACGAGGTTCGAAGATGAAACTCCTACTCCTCGGCGTGTCCATAAGGTGGACGAAGCCTATCAATCCGTCGGTGGATGAGTCCCCGGAAAACCGGCTAATAAGAACACTCCTTCTGGGTGGAGAAACCTCGCCACATAAACTTCTTGCAACAGCAAGAAAGGTGTACAAAAATACAGCACAAAACAGAAGACAATATGAATGTACAAAACAAAGCTTGCCTACTGTTCTTGTCATTGGAATCAAGCGGAACAGAAACTCACGGTGATCGATCGAGGAAAGCTCACAAGCTTGAAGGAGCTCACGAAGCTCGATGGCTAAGAGCTCAAAGCTCGATCACGGTCGGGAGTAGGAAGAAGAGAAGCACCACCGTAGAAGCCCTTGAACTCCTTTTATAACCTGCACTTAACCTACACTGCGAAGAAGCGAAGGCGAAGTCTGGCCGTTGTAAGCGGCTGAACCGATCGAACATCTCGATCGGTCCGGAAGACTCGATCGGTCCGAGGACCGATCGGCATCATCCTTCCTTTTCTCCCGAACTTCTTGCCTTCGATCGTTGTTTCATAGCTGCGATTTCAGACAAACACTCGAAATCAGCAGGTTGGTACCTTGATCGGTCACCGCACCGATCCAGATACGAAGTCATCCGGATCGATCCATCGATCGATCCAGCTTGGATTTTGCCCAAACCAAGTCCCAAACCTTCCAAACCAACTTCCGGTCAACCTCGACTGTTGGTACATCATGCTTAGCATCCGGTCACTCCCTTGACTGCTAGACTCCCAACAAGTGTCCGGTCAATCCCTTTGATCCACTTGGTCTTTCCAACACCGGATGTCCGATCACCCTCGATCCATCCGGATTTCCTGCCGGCTTTACTCACGGGACTTTCACCTAGCTTCACTAGGACTTTTACTTGGCTTCACTCACCGGGTTTTCCTTTCACCTAGTTTCACTCACTAGGATTTTCACCGGCTTCACTCACCAGGACTTTCCCGGCTTCACTCACGGGACTTTCACCTGCCTGGCTCACTCACCAGGACTTTCACTAGCTTCACTCACTAGGGTTTCACCGGCTTCACTCACCGGATTTTCAACTGCCCGGCTTCACTCACGGGACTTTCACCTGCCTCGCTTCACGGGACTTTTCCGTCTGCTGGCTTCACTCACTGGACTTTCATCGCCTTCCGATCTAGAGGCAGCTGAGCCCTCTCGACCTAGTCAGAAGAGCAGACTCAGGCCCTCTCAGGCCTAGTCAGAAGGCAGCCACCGAGCCCTCTCCGTCTTTCACTTCCGGTCCAGAGAACGAGCTACCGAGCCCTCTCGGACCTAGTCCGGAGAACGAGCTACCGAGCCCTCTCCGCTTTCACTTGCCAAGTTCCGTACTTGGACTTCTCCGTGCAAGTCTCCATACTTGGACTTTCTCTCGTGCCAACTCCCTGCTTGGACTTTTCCCGTGCCAAGCTCCCTGCCTTTTCCGTGTCAAGTCAACTCACCTCGGGTCAACCAGTTCACCTTGACCAAGGGTTGCACCCACAACCAGTTCCCATTCTTGTCAAACATCAAGATACTACTTGAGTCAACTCGAGTCTGGTCAACCAGGTTGCACCAACAATCTCCCATCATGTTCTCGTCAAACATCAAAATACAACTCGAGTCAGGTCAACTCGAGTCGGGTCAACCAGGTCAACCTTGACCTAAGGTTGCACCAACAATCTCCCCCTTTTTGATGTTTGACAAAACCATAACCTAATTTAGGTTTTCTAATGTTCTTCCTTGAACATTCTCCCCAAACCTACACTCTCCCCCTTTTTGACACACATCAAAAAGAGTGAATCAAGGTCAAGAGTTTCTTTCTAATGAAGGTCTCATACCTTTCATTGAAACCCTTAATTTCCCCCTTGATACTAAGGTCAACAATTAACTTAGTGATAATCCCATATCACTCAAGTCTTTAGGAGTAAAAACTCCCCCTAAAAGTCAACTCCCCCTTGACCATTGCACCAACAATGTCTTGGAGAGTTTCAAACCTTTAGAACTCTAAAACACCACTTCCATAGCTGCAATTTCAGACAAACAGTCGAAATTCAGCAGGTTGGCACGCCCTGATCGGTCACCAGACCGATCAGGCTCCCTCTAGATCGGTCACAGTGACCGATCCAGGCTCCCCTGGACCGATCAGAAACCCTTCTGATCAGTCCACAAACCTGATAAAGGTCTGATAAGTTCTGATTTCTCTCCACGAAATTCAGAAACCTCTAGAAAATTACAGAAAATTCTAAAAATTGTGAAATTTTGAGGATACATTCCTCATAACATATACTATCATGGAAAAATAGTTTTCTATGAAAATAACTTCCATTTTCCAATCTTGATACAAAGTTCAAAAGTCTTTGAAATAGCTCAAAGTTAACTTATCTTTGTATCAACTTGTTCAATGATGAATGCTATCACTAGAAAAGCTTCATCAAGGTTTTTCAAATTAATTTTGAAATGATTTTAAACCAATTCAATTTAGGACCACAATCTTAGGGCTAAATGTACATGACTTGTACACAAGCTTTCCCTATGATCCTCAATTTCGAATTAGGCTCATCTAGGTACAAGAACTATGCACCTTGATCCTAACTCATCATCCTAATATCTCACACACATCTAAGGTGTATCAAAAACACATCCAAGTCAATTTTGATGTGAGATATGGATTTAGGTTAGCTTATTCTAAGTTCTCATGCATTTTTCTAAACAACAATTTGATCTCCATATCAAATTGTGTTTCTTATCCTTAGATCAATTTCATTGATCATTAATGCAAGAAATGATGACATGGCATAAAATGATATCATAAATGAAAACATGTGCCAATGTCATGATGTCATGGCATAAAGTATGAAACTTAAATAAATCATGACATTTAACTAACCTAAGCATTATCATGACATTTCAAATGATCATAAATTAAATATGGTGTCATGACATGGCATATGGCAAACAATACATGGCAAATAGCATATAAAGGTATAGAAAATACCTAATTCTAGCCTTAGTTGCCATTTTTGATAATTTTGATCATTTTGCCATAAATTCTATATTCCTAAGTGTAATAGACCTAAAATCAAATACAAAAGATTTTTAGATCACTATGTGCTAATTAGATTGACTCTAGAAAACTCCTCAAATGAGATTGGCACATCCTAATCACCTTAGGAATAATTTTCCATTTCATTTTCAAGGCTTGATTACACCTTGAAAATTCCTAAAGTGCCACCTTTTGCCATGATTAGGTTAACTACCTAGTCAAGTAAGGTTGACACACCCTAACTCATCTAGCGTGATGAAATCACGCTCCTAGGAACCCAATACCTATTTGAGCTCATTGGGTTCACTAAGTATTCACTAGGGATGACTTCCCTAGCAACCCTCCTAATGACCCTCCTAGGCTTTAAAGCCTTGGTCATTCGGGACTCAACAAGATCAACTCTAGGGGTGACTCCCCTTGTGACCTTGGTGATGGTCTTCCTAGCCCTAGATTTTGTTCCATAATCGAATGGAACATTGTGATAAGTGGGCTTGACCATTTGGGACTTAGGTTTATGACCCAAACTTCTCTTGTCCTTTGTCTTTGGTTTTTGACCCTTAGACCCTAGAGTTGACTTCTCCAAATTCTTAAGGGTCTTTTCTAGAATGTCAAGTCTTGACCTCAAGACTTGATTTTCCTTCCTTAATACCTCAAGACTTGATTTGTCATTTTTCTTTGAGGTATTCCTAGGCATATGTCTAGTTGTTTTGGGATTCCTACCTTGGTTCTCCTTAACCTTAGATGAGTTAATTCTAGGGTTGACATTTCTAGTATTTTCCTTACCTAGGTTAACATGTTTTGCTCCTAAGCACATGTATTGATTTCTAAGGTTATCATGCTTATTATTGTTAACAATTGCAACAAAACTACTAGCATGTGTTCTATTTGAATTGCAAAAATGAGCCTTAGAGATTACCTTAGGGTTTACCTTAGCTCCCCCTATAGACGTGCTCGGTTTCTTGTCCTTGTGAGATTGCCTCCCCCTCGGACATTGACTCCTATAGTGTCCCCTTTGATTGCATTGAAAGCACACCACGTGCTCTTTGCCTTTGCGTATCGGGACTCCGGCTTTCTTGACCTTTGGCGCCGGTGGAGTCTTTCTAACCCTCTTTGGACATTTACTCTTATAATGTTCAAATTCCCTACACTCAAAGCACATTATGTGTAATTTGCTAGAAACTAAATGACTTGAGTTGTCTAGAGTTGAGGATGGATGAACGCTCTCTCCTTCATCCCTTCCGGAGGTAGAAGCTTCTTCTTCTTGCTCCGAACTTGAAGAAGAACTCTCCTCCTCTTCTTCTTTAGATGTTGAGTGGCCCTCAACTTCTAAATCCATTCCTCCATGAAGTGAGCTACTTGGCTCACTTGACTCCTCTTCATGACTTGAAGTGGAGTTCTCCTCATGGAACTTTGCCAAGTTGTTCCACAACTCCTTGGCATCGTTATATCCACCTATCCTACACAAAACATCATTAGGTAAAGAAAATTCAAAAATTTTCAATACCTCATCGTTGACTAGGGATTGGTGGACTTGTTCCTTGGTCCACTCCTTCTTCTCTAGGGTTTCTCCTTTCTTGTCCATCGGAGGCTTGAAACCTAACTGAACACAACTCCAATTTTCAAGGTTAGTCATAAGAAAATACTTCATTCTTACCTTCCAAAACGCGAAGTCGTCGTGATCGTAGAAAGGTGGAATTGTGACGTCTTCTCCAAATAACTCCATTCTCTAGCTCGTGCTCCCCCGGGTGTTGATCCAACGAAGAGCGACCTCGCTCTGATACCACTTGTTAGGATCAATGGTCGCGGCTAGAGAGGGGGGTGTGAATAGCCGACCCCAAATCTTACGTTTCTTTCTACAAATCAAGGCTAGCGCAGCGGAAATAAACAATAGAAACGACAACGGAGAATAGCAAACCTCAAACTCGTCGACGTAACGAGGTTCGGAGATGAAACTCCTACTCCTCGGCGTGTCCGTAAGGTGGACGAAGCCTATCAATCCGTCGGTGGATGAGTCCCCGGAAAACCGGCTAATAAGAACACTCCTTCTGGGTGGAGAAACCTCGCCACAGAAACTTCTTGCAACAGCAAGAAAGGTGTACAAAAATACAGCACAAAACAGAAGACAATATGAATGTACAAAACAAAGCTTGCCTACTGTTCTTGTCGACTGGAATCCGAAGCAGCAACTTCAGGAAACTCACAGCAGCAGCTGATCAGTCGAGGAAAGCTCACCGAAGCTTGAAGGAGCTCACACGAAGCTCGATGAAGCTAAGAGCTCAAGCTCGATCACGATCGGGAGTAGGAAGAAGAAGAGAAGCACCACCGTAGAAGCCCTTGAACTCCTTTTATAACCTCGCACTTAACCTACATCGCACTGCGAAGAACGAAGGCGAAGACTAGCGTGTGAGCCAGCGGCTGAGGCTGACCGATTAGAACATCTCTCGATCGGTCCGGAAGACTCGATCGGTCCCGGGACCGATCGAGCTTCTCGATCGGTCGAGGACCGATCAGCATCATGTCCCTTCCTTTTTCTCCCGAACTTCTTGCCTTCTGATCGTTGTTTCCGGTCGGACAAACGATCGAAATTCAGCAGGTTGTTACCTTGATCGGTCACCAGACCGATCCAGATACCCAGTGTATCACTGGATCGATCCACTGATCGATCCAGAGCTTGGTTTTTGCCCAAACCAAGTCCCAAACCTTCCAAACCAACATCCGGTCAACCTTGACCTGTTGGTACATCATGCTTAGCATCCGGTCACTCCCTTGACCTGCTAAGACTCCCCAACAAGTGTCCGGTCAATCCCTTTGACCCACTTGGTCTTTCCAACACCAGATGTCCGATCACCCTTGATCCATCTGGATTTTTCCCTTGCCCGGCTTTACTCACCAGGACTTTCACCTAGCTTCACTCACTAGGACTTTTACCTGGCTTCACTCACCAGGGTTTTCCCTTTCACCTAGCTTCACTCACTAGGATTTTCACCTGGCTTCACTCACCAGGATTTCCCGACTGCCTGGCTTCACTCACCAGGACTTTCACTTGCCTGGCTTCACTCACCAGGACTTTCACTTTCACCTAGCTTCACTCACTAGGATTTTCACCTAGCTTCACTCACCAGGATTTCCAATCTGCCTTGCTTCACTCACCAGGACTTTTCCGTCTGCCTGGCTTCACTCACTAGGACTTTCCATCTGCCTTCCTGATCTAGAGAACGAGCTACCGAGCCCTCTCTGACCTAGTCTTAAGAACGAGCTACCGAGCCCTCTCCGTCTTTCACTTCCGGTCCAGAGAACGAGCTACCGAGCCCTCTCTGACCTAGTCCGAAGAACGAGCTACCGAGCCCTCTCCGACTTCCACTTGCCAAGTTCCCATACTTGGACTTCTCCGTGCCAAGTCTCCATACTTGGACTTTCTCCCGTGCCAAGCTCCCTGCTTGGACTTTTCCCGTGCCAAGCTCCCTGCTTGGACTTTTCCGTGCCAAGTCAACTCACCTCGGGTCAACCAGGTCAACCTTGACCAAGGGTTGCACCCACAACCTCCCAAGTTTCTGTTCTTGTCAAACATCAAGATACAACTTGAGTCAGGTCAACTCGAGTCAGGTCAACCAGGTTGCACCAACAATCTCCCATCATGTTCTCGTCAAACATCAAAATACAACTCGAGTCAGGTCAACTCGAGTCGGGTCAACCAGGTCAACCTTAACCTAAGGTTGCACCAACAGGTTTAACATGATCACGGATCTAATTCATGATACTCAGGTTGGTGGGGTTTTAGTTGCATGAAAAAGTAAGGAATAAAGTGTTGTCGCTCATTCTAATGCAGCACAGAGCACAGTTTTGTATTACACAAGTGAGATGATGTTGTTTTATGCACTTTTGATGGACTTTTCATTCTATCATACTGTTCTTCTGTTTATGCATTTTTGATAATCAAATCACCATGGAACTTGTTGGAAATCTAATTTGTCATAAGTGAACAAAACATATTTGAAGTCGACTGTGACGAATGAGAATTTCATCTCCAATTCTAAAGATTAACATGTTAACTTGTTCATTTACCACTTAATCTAGTTCGTTTTCTTTTACTTACAAGATGGGCATGATTGATGTTTATACTGGGGGGAACGCTAGAATGAAACACTAAATGTGGAACTAGTCTTGCATGATCTTTTTTTATTATGTATCATTTATTTTTAGATTATAAAGTGAGAGATGAAAGAAACTACCACCATTTAATTTTATGCTTGGATCAAATGATAAATAAGAGATTAAGATACCAACAATCTGAGTGACATATTGTTTGACTGCTCCTTTTGATTTGGTTAGTAAATATATTCTTTTCTTGCAGCATAATTGATCCAGTTATTTTTGTAACTCCTTATTGCCTTGTCATATAAGGTTGTGCGTGCTGGTTTGAATGCTGAGATAGCTCCAGATCCAATTGCTAATCAACTTAATGTTCGAAATGGAGCTCTTGTACTTCAGGTACGTCTAATTATGAACTAGGGACTCTTGGCAATATTGTCTGCATACATCGAGTGAAATTTAGTAAAGTTCAAGGCATAAGGTAATTATGGATCTTAATTCTGCATATCAGGTTCCTGGTAATAGCATTGCAGCCCAAGCAGGTCTCCTACCTACTACTAGAGGACTTGCTGGTAACATCGTTCTTGGGGATATCATTGTTGCGGTAAATGATAAACCTGTAAGTGTTCATTTCAAGAATTTCATATTTCTTACACTTTGTTGTTTTTTAAATGAGATTCTTGTGTTGGCGATAATGCTTGTGATTTAGATTTGCTTATAAATGCGATAATTCTTCTAGGTCCGAAGTAGAGCAGATCTTTTAAAGGCTTTTGAAGAATATAATGTTGGTGACACTGTTCTGCTGAAGATTCAGAGAGGTAATCAGAGTTTGGAGTTGCCTTTGGTTTTGGAGGAGACAGGCATCTGATGAGTCTATCATTGATGAGGTTTTAGATGAATAACCCTCCACGCTGGACGATCTTCCTGTGTCATCTTGAGAAAATAAGGCAAGTTTTTTTATCATATTTTATTCATTTTGAGAAAGAAAAGGCATTGCATGACTATAATTAAAGAGCTTCTTGATTAATTTATACCACTGATCAGGCAGCATGCTTCTTTTTCTGCTTTTGGTAACTCGTCCAATCTTAATGATGGTTTAATACATCAAACCCTGTGGCAAATTTTCTAAGGTGCATTTGGTACGGGCTTAATGGAATGAAATTATGTGGAATGAAATGAAAGGGAGAATGATCCATTTCCTTTCTTTTTTTCCTTATACTAATGGAATGCTAAAAGGGGAGCCTTGACGCAACGGTAAAGTTGTTGCTTTGTGACCAAAAGATCACGAGTTCGAATCCTGGAAACAACCTCTTACAAGAAGCAGGTAAAGCTGCATATAATGGATCCTTCCCCGGGACTCCGCATAGCGGGAGCTTTGTGCACCAGGCTTGCCCCTTATACTAATGGAATGTTATAACTTGAGGAATGATTCCTTTTGTTGATTTTCATGTAAAATGTGCACTTGGAAAACTTGTCTTCCCCATTTTTCAGTGTATGGGAAAATTTTATATTGGATGATGAAAAAATGGGAGCTTTTGGGGGGCAATGAATTGTGCTCAAAACAAGTGAATTATTTTGCCCATTTGTGACCTTCCCTTCTCCTATGGTAGTCTTCTGTGAACCAAACCACTCCCTCCAATTATACCCTTCGCTGACTCTGTTCGACCTTTTGGCACCCCTCCCGGAGTTCTCTCCTGCCAATTCAGTAGCCTTCCACAAGTCCTCAGACAAGTCTTGTGCTTGCAACACTATCAACGGGGGTGGCAATCCCAGATTAGTTACCACTCTTAAGAATACGTTTACTGCCACAGCAGATAGTTTCTTGAGCTCCTACAGGCAAAGAGATAATTTATTCGTCGTCCTCACTTCATTTTGATGTTCTCATCTTGTCATGTATATTTTTCAGGAACTCAAGTAGAAGATTGGTGGGTGTTGAAACTTGAAACACTACATGCGTGTTATGACACTCAGGGCATCCATCTCATTGCAAAGTGAAATGCTTATGTAAGATTCTTGGTAGTTCAATTTTGAGTTGCTCAGAGGATTCTAGCCCTGTCGAGTTACTTTGATGTTTTTGTACTGTCATAATCCTTATGGAAGAATTTCTATTTTTGTTTCTTCTATTAGCAAAAGTGATGATATAGAATTTCTCTGTATTGTATAAAGAAATCATATTATTGATTTGGCATGGAGGATTTTTTTTTCTTCTTGGTTGTATTATCCAATGTTGTTGCCTATGATCAAACCTAAGAATCGATCCTAGCAAGGTGGTGGCTATTGAAAATTAAGTTGTTTCTGAAATAAAGCACCAGTGGGAAAAAAAGTGTTCATTATACTCATTTTTATCTTAACTTATCAAAAGGCGGTTTTTAATGAGTTGAAGTCATGCTACTTTCTCATATAATTTCAAAATTATTTCAAAACGATATTCTTGGCAAGGATAGTAGTAATTTGCATTTAAAATTTTCAAACCAGTGAGAACAAACGGCCTGAGTTTTAATAATTTTAGTTAATGTTTTTTTTAGGTAGGTATGTGCGTCTTCGGTCCAATTAGATTTGGAGGTGGTCCAATTAGACTTGGGAGGTGGATGGCTTGACTTTACAAATTGGTCTATCGTGTGATAAAAAAGATGATTCAGTCCCTGTCAATCCATCCATAGGTAAATACGGGAGAGATAAATTACAAATGATCAAGGTATAAAAAAAATACGCTCGGATGCTACAAATTGGCCACCGTGTAAATTGGGAAAGTGGAGGTGGATGTTGGTATTACAGTCCAGTGATACGTCTAATGTGAAATTTGAATCTTAGAATCATCCTTAAAATTTGAATCCAACAATCATCCTTGTCTGCCATTGCACTGTGTCCCGTGGGGCATTTAAGGTGAAATTAATTTCATCAATTGAACAACAATAATATCATACCAACCTATAATAAAAGTTAACTAAACCAACCAAATATGTAGGTTTGAAGAAATTATTATTAATGCATATAACTCAACCAAACATGTTTATTTTTTTAGTCAATTTAATAATATTAATATTTAATTACAAATTTCTCTAAAATCTATTTTATAATAAATCTGATGTTTAATTTAGTAAATATTTATTTATATTCGCATGTAACAAAGTTAATCAAATAAATAAATTTAAATAATCTATTAAATAAAATTATAATACATATAAATTTATTATTGTTAATAAATAAAAATTCTAAATTTTTTTAAAATAATATTCAACAATAATATTTATAAATAAAATTAATCAATTATATTTATCTGAATAATATTTTCAAGTGAATAATATTCATCTCTTAAAATTAATCAACGATATTCATCTCTTAAAATTAATCATGAATAATATTTCTTGATTAAACTGATTAATAACCTTGACTAATCATTTGATTCAATCAAATAAATCAATTAATCATTACTTAATCGGCATTACTCAAACTAGTAACTAATCCATTAAATAATCATCCAATTACTCAACTTATAATTAACTCAATTTAATCAATTAATTTATTAATTAGATTAATTAATCAACTAATCGGAAATTCATAACTAATCTAATTAATTCATCCATTAAAAGATTTAAATCAAATAACAAATATATCTACAACTTATTAATTACTTTTAATCAAATAATTAGTCAACTAGTCAATTAATTCATGCATTAATCAATTAATAAGTATCATTAACCAAGCGAGATAATCTATGTTAATTAAACTTAATCAAATCATTACCCAACCAGCGGCGGCTCATGGCTCGCAACTCACGACTCCTTCTCCGGCAGCGACTCATGGCAGGCAAGCGGTTTCGTTGGGATCACATTATTTTAATGGGGATTTATAAAGGAATTTATAGTTTGATTTTTTTAATATATAAGATTTGATATGCTAAGCGACACTTTATGCGCGACTGTGACGTGGGCTATTTGACGCGGTCAAAACCTAATTTTTTTAGTCTCTCTCTCATCTGCATGCAACAACTTTTCTCTCTCATCTGCATGCAACAACTATAAAAAATTTTTATCTCTCTCATCTGCATGCAACAATTTTTTTTCTTTTTCTTTTTTAAATTAAAATAATATTTTATTTTCTCTCTCCTACTATTACATGCAAAAAAATTATTATGGTAGTGATGATACAATGTTGTGCAGTAGCTATTATAACTTGTAGCAGTTACTATGCAATAGCTGCTACAACGGAGCAGTAGCTGCTACAATTGTGCAGAAACTGCTACAACTGTGCAGTAGCTGCTACAACTATGCAGAAACTGGTACAACTGTGCAGAAGCTACTACAACTGTGCAGTAGCTGCTACAACTGTGCAGAAGCAGTTACAACGGCGCAGTAGTTGCTACAACGACGCAGTAGCTGCTACAATGGTCTTCTGCTACAACGGTGCAGTAGCTGCTACAACAGTGCAATAGCTGCTACAATGATGTAGAAGCTGCTACAACAGTGCAGTAGCTGCTACAACGGTGCAGAAGCTGCTATAACGGTGCAGAAGCTGCTATAAACGTACAAAAGCTGTTACAACGGTGGAGTAGCTGCTATAACGGTGCAGAAATTGCTATAACGGTGCAAAAGCTGCTACAACGTGTAGCAGCTATTGTTTAGTAGCTGCTACAACGTTGTAGTAAGTACATCACCTTTAAAAATTAGCAGCACAGTGATTGTTGCATGCAATCAGATGAGAGAGATTAAAAAATTTTATAGTTGTTGCATGCAGATGAGAGAGAAAAGTTGTTGCATGCAAATGAGAGAGAGAGATTAAAAAAATTGGGGTTTGACCGCACCAAATAACCTACGTCGGATTTCGCTCACGGTCGCGCATAAAGTGTCACTTAGCATATCAAATCTCTCTCTCTCTCTCTCTCTCTATATATATATATATATGTTTAATTGATTAATAAATTTAATATTATAAATTTATTTATTTATTTTAAAATTTTATTTATCTATCATTGTGTTAAGAGATGAATATCATTGATTAGTTTTCTTTATAAATATTATTCATGAATATTATTTTAAAATAAATTGTAATTTTTATTTATTAAAATTAATAAATTCATATGCATTTAATTTTTAAAATTTTATTTAATAAATTATTTGAATTTATTTATTTAATTAATCT
The DNA here is from genome assembly GCF_018446385.1 of Zingiber officinale. NCBI lineage: Eukaryota > Viridiplantae > Streptophyta > Magnoliopsida > Zingiberales > Zingiberaceae > Zingiber > Zingiber officinale. The sequence continues at coordinate 38,692,628 of NC_055986.1, read as the reverse complement.
TGAATATAAATAAATATTTACTAAATTAAATATCAAATTGATTCACCGGATATTTCATTGAAAACCCTATACTTAATTACCATAATAATACTCTGTAATAAAAATAAAAATTAATCATATGTTTCATGCACTAGGGTTCATACGGTATAAGAGTGAACAACAACAACAATAAAAAAAAAAATAATAATAAATAAATCGGAATCAAACTAATCAATTTTTTTAGAGAATCCGAGCTAATTAAACTAATCAATATAAATTAATTAATTTGATTGGTCACCAAATTAACTTACTTTTTTAACAGTTAATTGATTCGGTCAGTTACAAAATTAACTGATTTTTTTTTAATAGTTGATTGATTTGGTGATTGAACTTTTTTAACGGTTGATTGATTCGGTCACTGAACTTTTTTAGTAGATGATTAATTCTATACATCAATTGATTAGACAATCAAATCTTCTTGAATTGATTAGTTGAACTGCTCACAACTTAATAGTCGACTAAAACTAAATCGATTTAATTGGTTTAATTAAATTTTAAAATTAAACCTAATAAACATGAATAATCATGCTCTTCCTCTTTCACTTTTGGATAACTTGTATTGAGACTTCCATGCTCGAACTCGAGATGAGATCAATTATACAATCTTATTCTTAAAAATAAGTATAAATCTGTTATATTAATGACTTTTTAATATCAATCTCACGGATATAAAAAAAGATATATATAAATACATAAACATTAGACACATGGTAAAATATTACTCTTAAAAGATTTACTAGTTAATTGTCATTTCTCAATTTCTAAGCTAACCAAAAATAATGTATGCAATTATATGGTTAAACCTTACACGACATAAAATTATATCAATTAAATAAAAATTAAAATTCTAGATGATAATAATAAAAAAATAAGTTAAAACTCAAACTATAAATTCCGATAACGTGACGTGTCGGTGGAGAAAGCGAGAGACATGGAGGATGAGGCATTCAGTGCACAATTGTCAACTCCTCTTTCGGTCACTCTAATAACCCTTACTTGCAAGAGAAAGAGGATCATGGTGTCACTCTTCACCGCCACTGGCAATGCTGCATCGATGACGATGGAGTCATAGGAAGGGCATGACGGGTCAATGTTTGGCCCCCACGACAATCGTTGCCCTCTGAGAAAGTTGATTTAGATTTGTATTTGGATTGATAGAGATGTAGACTATCTACCCGAGATTCCCCTCCTAGATTGTGCTCAAAGGGCATACCAAGGTATGGTCTTACTTTTGCACTATTTTTCATTTTAAAAATATATCTTATATCGTAAGGTGTTTAAGTGTGTCACTGTGGTTTTATACGTTCTTTGGGTTAGTTTGGAAATTGAGAAATGATGGTTAGAAAATGTTGATACAGGTTATATTAATAATTTAATTTTGATCTATGATAAATAGATTCAAGTTAGATGTGATATTTATCTAATCTTTTCTATCAAGTGCGCAGGAATTGATTGATCTGAAAGACCTGGTATTAGGTGGAAACCAGTTAGGTTTGCAGACATGATAGTTGGTGGGAAGTCCAGATAGGTCCGCGGGGCCTAATATCTGGCAAGAAGTCCGGTTGGGTCCGCGGGACCTACCAACAGCCAAAGTCCAGTTAGGTCAGCGGACCTGACAACTGGCGAAAATATCTGGTAGGTCAGAGGCAAGTCAAGTGATTGCTAGTGGTAAGTGAAGGTAAGCAATTGGAGAAGAGATCCAGTGATGACGCGTTCCTCGTTGAGGGAACTGTATGCGTCGATCCAACTTAGGTCCATTTGGAAAGCCTAAGTTGAGATATTCGCTAGATTCTAGTCTCGAGGAGACAGAATTGAATTACTACCCTATCTGCTATGTTATACTAACTCTGTTTTGCAAGGTAGATATAATTTTTATTGCCCGGACTAACCTTTTCTTGCAGGGAGAAGGCTGCTAAAGAAAAGGACTCCAGGAGCCCGGAGTTGGTCCAGGCGCCCGGGGCAGGCTGGCCCAGGCGGGTCGCAGGCACCCAAGTGATCCGAGCACCCGGACCCAAAAAATCATCTACAAATTGATGTGGAGCGCGTCGATTGGCCAAGCCACGTGGTCTAGGCGTCCGGAGGGGTTCTAAGCGCCCCGAATGGGCCTATTTAAAGGCCTTCAACCAGGAGCTTCAGAACAACAACGACAACAAGTTTCTCTTTTGCTCGGTGCTCCGAAAATGCTCTAACGACGCTGTAAATCTCTTCCGACAACTGGCGACCAAGACTTTTCCATTTTGTTGTTGTTGGTAACTGTTATTTCCAGTTCTTGTACTTAACTCCTGTAAACGTTTTGCGAACTATTAGTGGATTGCCCAATGAAAGCACTCGACAAGTGCAGGCCTTGGAGTAGGAGTCATCGAAAGCTCCGAACAAGTAAAACTCGATTTCTTAACATTGATTTATCTCTCTTCCACTGCGTACTTCATTTTAATTCACTTCGATTTTCAACAATCGATATCCCCCCTAGCATTCTTTTCGATCATACAAGTGGTATCAGAGTGGGTATTGCTCTAAATTAGTGCAACCACCAACTAGGCAAGGGGGTGATGTTTTTCCTCTTTCAGATTTTGAGTTTTTTTGGTACAGTCCAAACTGGTACAATTACCTTTTTAGATAATTTTTTTTCATTACAAACGACTCTGAATTGGTGCAACACCAATCGAGTCTTAATATTTTTTTTCTTCTCCCGCACTGCTAATTCAAGAACTAGTCTTGGGATTCTTTTTGCCTTTTCCTCTTTTGTGTGCAAGGTTTATGGCCCAAAGCAAGGGATACTCCACCGTACGTCCTCCCCTCTTTAACAGTGATGACTTTTCATATTGGAAGAAACGGATGAAGGTGTACCTAAAGACTGACTTCAACCAATGGTTTAACGTCACCAAAGGATACAAGGCGCCCGTCGACAACGCCAGAATTCCAATAGACCCGAAAAATTAGAATTCGAAAATGAAGAAGAAAGCTTAGATCGACTCCAAAGCTCTCAACACAATCCAATGCGGGCTAACGAAGGAAGAACTGAATCGCGTCGGCCCACATGAAAATGCGAATGAGCTATGGGACAAACTCATAAAACTGCACGAGAGAACCAATGATGTAAAGGTAACGAAAAGGGATCTATTTTTAAATAAACTATTTAACATAAAAATATAGGATGGAGAATCTGTAAATCAACTACATGCGAGGATAAAGGACATCCTCAATGAACTTCACACAATTAGCCACTAGATGAAGAACCGCGATCTTATAAGGTACACACTAAACACATTTCCTCAAAATGCACTGTGGGCATCCATCGTAGATGCCTATAAAATTTCGAGAAATTTGTCTAAATTAAAACTAGATGAATTATTTTATGAAATTGAACTACATGAACAGACTAACTTAAAGCAGGTTGAGAAAGGTATTGCTCTTTTTACAGGTCCCTCAAAAGAAGCTAAACACAAGCACAAACCAAAGCCAGAATCTGAATCTGACTCAGAAGACGAAGAAGAACAACTCCTGAACATGGTTAGAAAAATATTCATGAGAAGAAAGAACAACTTCATGAAGGACTTACAAAAGGTGATCAAAGAAAGTGACTCGAAGGTAAAGATCACATGCTACGGGTGCAACAAGAAAAGACACTACATGTCACACCCCAGAGGAGTCCCAGCCAGAGAAAATTTTCAGCAACATCTCCCCTGTACACGTGACAATCTAAATCATTAATACAACGACAAGTATACATCAGCCACACACGGCTGAAAAATATAGACAACCACGCAGTTATATACTCAGCCCACTCGACTAGATCAAAATATCACAACCACACAATTATATATATATATATATATATATATATATATATTAAACAACCCACTTGGCTGTACTAAAAACCAAAAACACAGCGAAAAACAATATAAAATCATTACAAACCAAAAACAAGACTGTTAGCCGGCTAGACTTACACCACACAACAAAACAATACGAGACACCATATCACAACAATCCAGAAACAAATTCGGAATATACAAAGCTAAGTACACCGAATACATAAACCAAATAAAGTACTAAGGACACCAGAAAATAGGTCTTCGGATGTGACGTAGGACTGGCAGACAGGATACTCCAAGCGACTCCACAAATATCTACCTGAAGCTTGAAATAACAATATATCAACGGTATGAGTTCAACAACTCAGCGGAAACCAGATAGACAGACATAATAAGTTATAACTAACAGTAATAATTATGTAGTACAGTTTCCTAAACAAAAGTAGGATATGTCGACTAAAAAGGGGCTGAAAAAACTGTACTCACCAGAACCTCCTATCCAGAATATAAGGGTCGTCAAAGTAGATACAAATGTCACCTGTATGCATGTCAAACATATACAACCACCAAAATGTAACATACATAATGCATCAAGCACAAACAATAAATAAAATCTATGCATATGATGCAAAAATAACATGTGTCACCTCTGACGTCAGTCAGCCATCTCACACACGATGGTGAGATCGAGTGGGTAGGGCTATGACAACTATGCACTCTATCATCACTGCTCTTGAGTGATCGAATGGACAGGATGCTGTTGGAGTACACCTATCCTCCTACCCCAAACAGAGTGAGGGAGCGCAATGCTCTCATCTTCCTGAGACAGTCCAGAAGAGGGATCCCTGTCATGCTACTACGTTGCGTCATGCTACCTATGAGTGGACCAGCGGAGCATTGGCAGAGCAACTGCCACACACCCTGCCTGATTACCACTAACTCATGAGTGGTTGTGTGTGCAGATCATGTAACTGGCAATGTGCTCAACAACAATTGAGCCGACAATCGCACAACATGCAATCATACAAGATGGTGCATGACATTAAGCATGTAAATCCTAACAGTATACACCTCCATATAAAATGTACCAAAAAGGAAATAAATTCATACAAAGATCTAGGTAACAATAAACTAGGTACACAAACCAGATATGTCAAATAATTAGTCTACTACACAGTAGGGTAATGTATGTCACTATCTCTATGAACAAGAGTGAACATGGTAACAAGCAAGAGAATATAAGTATGAATGCATAACAGACAAGAATACAGGCAAACTACAAGAATCAAATAGTGACATACCGAAACAGATGCAAACATAATAATTGCTACTAGCTACAAACTATTATACATATCTAAAATGACTATATCAAAGAGATAAGTCATAAGTACCCGCCTCAATAGAAGATCGTATCTAGAAAGTTTACGTCGAGACGCCCGTCTCGAATCAACGTGCTGCGATCACATAATGTATTTAGCTAATTACATATACAACAAGTAGCCAAATAAAATCCCCAAACCTATTAAACCAAGAAACCCTAATTCATCATTTAATCTCGATTAGCTCACTAAATCAGATCCAACCCGAACCCTAGTTTACAACCCAATAAATTTAATAATCCTCCAAATAGCTATCATGAATCAACTCATCTATAATTCCCACATTTATCCTACTGATTAATTCAATCTAACCATAAAATCTTATTCATCAATCCAACATAATCATTTCACAATAAGTTAAATTAGGCTAAGCACAATGTTAACTCCATAACTCACCTACCAAAATGCACAACTATGAATTCACCATCAGAGAAACTCACTGCCCGCAAAGATGGCTGGAATTAGGCGAAGCTACTGCCCCCAAACAATGAACTCAAGTCAACACCACATCAAGACTTAATACCCAAATCAAAAGCTAAGGTAGAACACCTACCTCTATTAATCCAACCCACAGTAGAATGGGTGACCAGCGTCAGTGGTGTCAACGTGCGGGGAGGTCGCGCGGGCTCGATGTCGATGATGGGTAATGGTGACACTGGCAGATTGGGCGAAGACGACCCCCAAGGATGCGATGAAATCACAAGAGAGAAAAAAATAAAACAATGGTGGCTCTCATACGGTCGGCAGCTAGATCAACGCAGCCAACGGTGGCAGCGGCGTCGCCGCGCTGGACTCACACCAGAAGAGCCGACTAACGCCTGTCGCCACGGATAGGACGATGGCCTACTCTCCCACCGCTGGATCAGGAGAGGGAGCGGCGGCGTGGCTGAGTCAACGATGGCGATCGGCGATGAAGAGATCGGGAAGAGAGGAGAGTGATCGGGAAGACAGGAACTCAACCGGTGGTGGATCGGAAGCTTGAGCACAACCGGGTGAAGTGACGGCATCGAAGCAAAAACGCGAGGGAGAGGGCACGGTACCGAGGCAACAGCCGGTGGTGGCGACTGGTGGAGTGGTGTGGCTTGGTTGGGCGATGGTGCAAGAGAGGAAGGCGGAGGATTGGGTGGAGGAGGGCGCGAGGAAGAGGGAAATCAGCGAAGATGGGAGAAGGGAAAAGGTTAGGTCAAGGGATATTAATATAGGAAACTATATGTTAATTAAATTAATCAACTCCCACTTAGGTGATATTCCAAACGGGTTTTCTCCAAACCTATAAATTTATTCCCGCAAAGTACATCTTAGTAGCTCCGATAAATTCCCATAAAATTTCTAAAAATTTCTAAAAATTTCTAAAAATTCCCTTATGGTTATTCACTCTTTTTTTGGTATTTTACACTACAAGAACGAGTGTTCGGAGATGAAAGATGACAAACTCAAATCAACCAGAAAGAAAAAGGCACTCAAGCTGACGTGGGACGAGTCATCCTCAGAAGAATCAGATGTTGAGGATCAAAGGCATCACAATTACCTCGCATTGATGGCAATGGGACTAGAATCAGAAAGTGAGTCAGAGGATGAATCAAGTCATGAGCCCGTACTCGTTTTCGAAGGTTCGAACGAGGTATCCTCCAACTTAACCTCCAAATTTTTTTAGAATAATTGCATGTTTAAATAAAAAATTAATTAAGTATGAAAAATAAAATGAATCACTTCTTGAAGAAAATCAACGCCTCAAAAATGAAACTAAAAATAAAGATTCAAATCAAGATGTAACACTTGAGGAGGAAAACACAAATTTAAAAAGTGAAATTAATAAACTTAAAGGATTGTTAGAAACTTTCACCACTAGACCTAAAAACTTGGATTTAATTCTTAAAATCCAAAAAACTGTATACAATAAATCTAGGCTTGGATACAAATTTAGCTCAACAAATAAAACATTTATATCACTTATAAGCCAAAATAATAAACAAACTAAAATTTGAGTTCCGAAAGCGTGCCTAACCACGCAAGTAGGACTCTATCAATTCTATATGCCCAAACACGAAATTCATTACATAAATCCATCTAAACCTAACCTAAACCAATATCTAAAACACAAAACAAAATTGACTAAAGCAAATCCAAATCAAAAAACTAAATTTAAGTCAAATAACTATAAAATCAACTCAAACTCAAATTATCATCAAGTCCATTATAACTATAAAAGTAATCGACATAAACCTAAAACCTAAAACTGAAAGTTCAATAATTTAGGGGGAGACTCCAAATTAGTTAGAACCTCCAAAACAATAGGTCACCCGGCAGAGTAATTAGGATTAGATTAAAAATGAAAAAAAGTTTAATTTGAAAAAAAATAACATTGGAGAAGTTTTGGATGATAGTAGGTTAGGGAAGCTCTATTTATGCATGTCTAGGAAGATATGACTCCGACTTGATGCATTTGGCTTAGTGAAACTAACTGAAGCTATCTCTTACTAATCCTAACTGGTTAGACCAAAGTTTTGTTATTAAGTTCAGTGGATAGGACTATTTGGAAAACCTCAAAGGCATGGTTACTGTAATGATGTCCAAGTGACTCATTATAATTCAGAAGTTTATCCGAAGAATTCCTATTTGTTGAACCTAAAGCTAAACTTGAATCTAATACAAAGTTAAACCAAATCCTGAAATTCAACTTAACTCATCTTACAAAACAATAGGATCCCTTTTATTTGGAAATTTAGACCGGTGAGATGAATAAGGATAATTTAAAAGTAAATTAAATATAAATATAAATAATTAAACTAAAATCAAATAATTAATTCATTAAAATTATTTACAAATAAGTTGTTTGTGTCTGAAAAATCTTAGATTAAGGGGGGAGATATTTATTCAGATAATTTTTAAAATCTAGGAAAATTATTTATATTTTCTAAATATTTCCTATTTCGTTAGTGCTCCAAAATTTATTTTGGCCTGGGCCTAAATTAAACCCCTATAAAGTATGATCCTATAAATCTCAAAATTGAGCATCTCACAAACACATTAGGTTACCTTGATTGTGTATTTATAAACATAGAATGATGTGAGATGCGTAGGCATTTTGCTTTGACTTCAGATGTTGATATCTGTGCATCAACATAAGTTTAAGCGAAAGATACCGCAGTACATTGATCAAATCAAGTAGTCCTTTTTAGCAAATATCTAATTGGACATAAATAATTGATTTGACTAATCAGATAAATACTGCTATATTCTGATAGTTAGTTAGCAACCATGGGTTAAACAGTTAAGAACCAATAATAGATAAGTATATTTAACTAAGCTTTTATTACTACTACTCTTCTTAAATTCTCATCTCATTTGGTTTTCTAACCTAAGTTAACTTAATCTTTGACTTAATCAATTACTAACTCAAATTAATCTTCCATTAATTAATTAATTTAATTAACTCAAAATAACCTTTAAACTTGAATTAATTAATCCTCAAGTTAATCAATTTAGTTAATCATTAGTTAAATTCATACTTTTTCTTAAATCAATCCTTAATTAACTTCTTAAGATAATTAATCTTCAAAATTAATTCTAAACTATGTTAATTAACTTAAGTTTTAACTTAATTTCGCAACTTGAAATTAACTTATAACTCACACTAATTTTTTCTTAAACAACTTATTTAACTTAAATTAATCTCTTAATTTAATCAAATTTTTTTTTAAAAAATAATTCTTAACTTAAATTAAAGAATTTACCTAATTGTCTCATAACTTATTTAACAAATCTATTAAAACTATTAGTTAAAATCCTTAACATTAATTAAAATTTTAAAATAACTAAATTAACCATTTTAAACTTAATCATTTTTAATCTCCAATTCGACTTAATATCTAACTTAATTAAGCTATCTAACTTAAGTCAATTACTTAACTTAATCATCATCTTTACTTAAATAAAATTTTTAATTTCACCTAATAAAATTAATTAAACAATTTAACTTGAATCAATTTGTTAACTTAATCAAATTCGTAACTTAACCTTAAATTAATTTTTTTTAAGATTAATAAATTTCTAATCACCTTATAAAATAAAATAAAATATAAATATAAATAATAATAATAAAAATAAATAAATAAATAATTTGGCCCAAAACCAGGGGCAAGCGCCCCTGGTATCAAGGTCCGAGCGCCCCACCCCGCCACCCCATCCAGGTGCTCGGACTGTGGTTCGGGCGCTCGAAATCCCCTATAAAAGGGGTGGTAAGGGCATCCTCACTCTTTCCCTCTCACCTTCTTCGCTTTTGCAAAAGGCCCTTTACCAGGTTTTACGAGCAAAAGCGGATAAGGAAAAATAATTTTTTCTAAACTTCCTAAACTTTCCTTCTTCGGTTCTAGTATCGCTTTACGGATCAACCGAGGTTGTCAATTCTATTATAATTATTCATGATGCCTCGGTAATTATTTGTACCAGGTTTTACGAGCAAAAGTGGATAAGGAAAAATAAATTTTTCTAAACTTCCTAAACTTTCCTTCTTCGGTTCTAGTATCGCTTTACGAATCAACCGAGGTTGTCAATTCTATTATAATTATTCATGATGCCTCGTTAATTATTTTTAAACTTTATTTTATTTGTTTTAGTTGTTTTAGTATCTTATCTTTAGGATGTTATTTGTTAATTAGGAACCGATTGCGTGCTGGTGCTAGCCCCTCGACCACTAGTACAAACCCTAGATTTTCTATTGAGGAACTTAGGATTAGGTTTATCTCTACTATTTATATGCCTATGTTGTCTAGATATTTAGATAGGGAGTTTTTCATGTGATCATGCATTCCATCTGTAGAGGTTATTGATTATTATAGTTTGCAGTGCTTAGTTTATTGCTCTAGTTCAATTAACATAGATCTCTGTGCTGAACTATATAACAACCTAGTTAGAGTTGATGATTTTACCTATACCACTAGGGTTGTCGATACAGATATTACATTATCCCCTACTCTCATCTGTGCCTTTTTAGGACTACGACCATCCACGTGTCCTTGTTAGTGCTACCCTCCTAGGGATCTACCATTTGGTGATCTATATTCATATATTACACTTGATACGATTTATTCGTATTTTTTGGGGGGTCATCATGTACCGACTATGACCCTATTTCGTTCAGTCACCCTCAGAGTCCAGGACTATGTCCTTTATAGGGTTTTAGTCACATGCATTTTTCCTTTGACCACTCGCGACGTAGCAATGATGTGCCCCTTTCATTCATTTCTCCTTTACGCATTATGTCATAGGTTAGATATAGATATTAGTTTGCACATATTTCATACCATTCTCTATTCAGCTGGTATCACCACTAGTCGACAAGTCCATATGCCCTATTGTCATATTTTGATTGCCTATATAGCCTTATTGAGCATTGATGTCACCACAGGTGATGTCAGAGTCCTAACTGAGTTTGACATGATTAGTGCTAGGAACTTCTCTCTAGGTGGTGTCCATATAGATGATGAGGGTGTCCTATCTTAGAGGAGAGAGGACCAGCACTAGCCTAATCCAGCGGTCGAGCCCTAGCCTGATCCCGCAGCTCAGGGTCAGCCTAATCCAGCTCCAGGAGATGAGGCAGGGATAGATCCATATATAGATGATCTTTTTCGGCCAACTACGCCTCTAGTCCCTCGTACTCTAGACAACCGAGTTACCAGACTTGAGGTTGCCATGACAAGTCTTCGATAGGAGGTCTCCGATCTTCGACGGGACATGTCCAATTCTCGAGAGGAGAACCAGACTCATCATACTGAGTTGATGGACTTCTTGTGCTCCTGGGGTTCTGGTCCATCTTCCTCGCCTTCGCAGTAGTACAGTCTTTGATTGTTATTTTTTTTTATTAAACATATTGACTTGATGCTACTTTATGCTTAATTCAATTACTAGCATTCAGTTACACTTTAGTTATTTTCCCTTTAATTATTTGACTTATTCATGCTTATTACATAATGCTTGATAGTCCTTATTATGTTATCAAATTAAGAGGGAGAAATTGTTTAGACAATTTAAACATAATTTAAAAAAAATTTGACAAACTTACTTTGAAAAACTTTAAATGTTTTAAAAAATCTCTTTGAAAAATATTTTAGAATATTTTAAAAAGTTATTTTGTGTAAAAATTACTCTTAAAATGTTAGAAAAATTAATTTGAAGAAGTTCTTTATTATCTTTTACCTTAAACACCCTTATTAGAAAATTTTCTTTGAAATTACTTTGAAATTACTTTTAGAAAAGTTTTTTGAAATCATTTTGAAATTGTTACTTAGAAAATTTTGTTTAACATTACTTTGCCAAAGTTATTTTGAAAATTTTTCTAACTTAAAAAAGTTTTTGCAAAGCTTTACTTCAAAAAATGCTCTTAAAAATAATTCCTTAAAAGTTTGCTTTAAACTTCCCTTAAAAATATTACTGAGAAATTTCTCTTTAAACTTTCTTTTGAAAATCTTACTTAGAGAATTTTTCCTTAAATTGTTTCTTAATTTTTCTATCCAAGTTCTTTAAAAAGCCCTACTTAAAAAAATTTTAAGTCTTTGAAAATAATTTTTGAAAATTAATTTGAAAAAGAACTTTAAAATATTTTTGAAAAGTTACTTTTGAAAACTTACTTGCAAATTTTTTTTCCTCCTTCAAATAAAGCTAAGTTTTTATCACTTTGCAAATCTTTTAAGCAATTGGTTTTTCAAAACCTTATTTTCTTTCAAAATTACTTGACATATGTATTTGAGGCTTGCTTGAAAGACTTAGATTGTAAAATTCTTTTGCACAAATTGTTACTTAGTTATTTATGCTTTATGCATGTATTTGTTGATGTATGACAAAAGGGGAAGATAATGGGTTAGGTTAGAAAAATCTACTCATTTTAAACATTTTATGCCTTATCGCCTTATTGTATTTTTTTTTAACTTTAACCTGTGTTGTCATTACATCAAAAAGGGGAAGAATGCTGGTGCAGGTTGCATTAATAATATGATTTTAATGTATGATAAACAGGTTAAAGTTAGATGCGATGTTTGTCTAACCTTTTTTACCAAGTGTACAGGAGTTGACTGGTCTGAGGAACCTGACACCATGCTGAAATCCAGCTAGGTCTGTGGGCCTGATAGCCGGTGGGAAGTCCAGATGGGTCCACAGGGCCTGATATCTGGCAGAAAGTCTGATTGGATCCACGAGACTTGACAACCGGCCGAAGTCTAGTTGGGTCAGCAGACCTGACAACTGTGGAAAGACCTGGTGGGTCAGAGGCAAGTCAAGTGACTGCAAGTGGTAAGTGAAGGTAAGAAACTGGAGGAGAGATTCAGTAAGGACGCGTTCCCCGTTGAGGGAATTATAGATGTCGATCCAACTTAGGTCCATTTGGAAAGCCTAAATCGAGATCTTGACTAGATTCTAGTCTCGAGGAGACATGATCGAATTACTACCCTGTCTGCTGTGTTGTGCTAACTCTGTTTTGCAGGGTAGATATAATTTTTATTGCCCAAACTAACTTTTTCTTGGAGGCAGAAGGCTGCTAAAGAAAAGGACTCCAGGCACCCGGAGCAGGCTAGCCCAGGTGGGTTGCAGGCGCCCAAGTGATCCAGGCTCCTGCTTCAGATCTGCACATCTTGTTTCATGGACTTCAAATGTTGAAAATAATTCTTCTAAACTAGTCAATTCTAGATCCTTAGATATATAATATGATGGATCGAAAGCGCTAGAGGGGGGGTGAATAGCGCTCGTGGCTATTTTAACGATTTTAAAACACGGAGTAGAAACGCAGCGGAAAGTAAAAGCAAACACAACAGACGCAGATGTTTTACTTCGTTCGGAGCCTATGGCGACTCCTACTCGAAGGCCCGCGGTCCTTGACCGCTTTCGGTGGGCAACAACTATAATATCGGAAAGATTACAATTTGAATTACAATTAATGCAATAAGTAAACTAATACTGACAACACAAAATCAAAGAGTCTGAGCTTCGGGTCGTCGACGTCGAGTTGTAGCACGTCAAGGTCGTCTCGTTGGCAGCACTTCACAGAAGAAAGCTTAGAATCTGTTGTTCTTGTTAGCTGCTCCCTCGACCCTCTTTTTATATGACATTCCGGGCGCCTGGATCCCTTCCGGGAGCCTGGAGTGTGACGTGGTCAACCAACCAGGATGCTCCACGTGGCGAAGTCGCGGCAGGGATAAAACTTGGTCCCGGGCGCCCGGACCTGTTCCAGGCGCCTGGACCTCCGGGCGCCCGGATCCATCTCGGACGCCTGGACCTCCGGGCGCCCGGATCCATCCCGGGCGCCCGGACCACCTTTTTCCAGCAGGTTCCTCTCCTGCAAAACAAGGTTAGTCCGAGCAAATACCCTGCAAGACAGTGTTAGAACTTGATAAATCATAGTAAAGAAGAACTGACAGTCTTCGGACTGTTCGAGTCTGACTTCGGATTTCCAACCGGAAACCCTAGGTCGACCCGACGCCTACTGTTCCCTCTACGGGGAATGCGTCCTCACCTACTCCCCTCAGGAGAGATTACCTGATGCCAGTCCGGTCCTCCAGACCGACTGGACTTTCCGCCTAGGGTTACCACCCCCTAGGACCTAGGGTTACCGCCCCCTAGGGTTTTTCTCCACCTAGGGTTGCCACCCCCTAGGACCTAAGGTTGCCGCCCCTTAGGGTTTTCCCTCACCTAGGGTTACCGCCCCCTAGGACCTAAGGTTGCTGCCCCTTAGGGTTTTCCCTCACCTAGGGTTACCGCCCCCTAGGACCTAAGGTTACCACCCCTTAGGATTTTCCCTCACCTAGGGTTACCGCCCCCTAGGACCTAAGGTTACCACCCCTTAGGATTTTTCCTTTGCCTAACCGCAGCTAGGACTTTCCTGAAACACTTATTCAACATGTTAGATCACCATAAACCTTAACTTTGAATCATTTGCCATTATCAAAACTCAGGTTCGATCGTCGAATGCTTCCCGCACCAACAATCTCCCCCTTTTTGATTATGGCAACCGAAATTCAAAGTTAAGTAATAATATGCAGTAAGGTTTAAGTACAAGGAAAGAAAGAAAAAAAATGGCATTACAAACTCCCCCTTAATATAACCTCCCCTTTGGATTTTTGTTCTCTTTGAATTTCTCTACTTGGATTTTTGTTCTCTTTGAATTTCTCTACTCTCCCCCTTTGCCATATATCAAAAATAAGCTAGTTTTGAAAAAACTTAACTTTTCAAGACAAAGCTTAGCAGAATTTGTTTAAAAATCTTAACTTAGGCAAGAGGCAAAAAAAAATAAGTGAAAGACATCTTAGAATTGGTTTTAATAGCAACATTTTTGAAAGAAAATTTGGCTAAGGAAAATAGTTTAGAGGATATGTTTCTTTGTGATATATTCAGCTCTTTTTAACTTAGTGAGTTTTCTATTAAAAAAAATTTTAAATAGAAGAGACTTGAAAGTCGTAAATTTGAAAAAGTTTTATTGAAAAGCTATTTAAGATAAATGAATTGCAAAGATACTTAAGGTAAAGGAGAAGCGTTAACCTTAGTGTTTAATAGTTTACAAATTTTGTTTTAGTAAGGTATCAGAGCCCTAAGATCCAAGCATAAGATTTGTTTTGATCAGGTATCAGATTCCTTAAGTACAAGCATGCTTAATCTTAATATTTCCATTTCCTTTAGTTTGAGAGATACTTTTAGCTAAGATAAGGTTATTTTTATCTTTAACAAGTAACTAAGCAAATATTTGTGATATCACAACACTTTAATTTCTTAATTTTTAAAGAGGGAGTTTAGCAAAAAAAATTTGATCAAGACTCAGTTTAGCTAAGAAAAAATACTTTTATCAAAGACTTAGCTAAACTTATGAAGATAATAGTTTTGTTAAGTATTTAACCTTAAAAAGACTTAGTTTTAAAAAGACTTATGAAGATAATTGTTTTGATGAAATTTTGAGAATGCTTTAGAAAATACTTAACATTTTCAGCAAAACTTAGCATGTGAAAACAATTGCTTTGAGAGACACTTAGCTATTTTTTTTTTTTAACCTAAAAAAAAAATACTTAGCTAAATTTGAGAATACTTAGCTATATATTCAGCTTAAAAATGATTGCATTGAGAAAACTTCTTGCCAAATAGCTAAGTTTAGAGTATAGTCTAACTAAGCTTAGTTAAAGAAGACTTGATTAAGTACTTAGCTTAAAGAGGTTTTACATAAAGGCTTAGCTTTGAAAACATTCTAGAAGAGTTATAATTTAAAAGCCAGATCATAAATAATTTCAATTTTAAAGTTAAGTTAAGAATAACCTTAATTTTTGAAGATAAGTAAAAATTAGTTTTTAATTTTGAGGTCAAGTTAAAATTTTATTTTAACGAAAAACTAATTTTAAAACCAATTTAAAATCACTTCCCCTTAATAAATGCCTTAATAAATTCTTTGAGTTCAGGAGTCCAAGCATGAGAGGTTAAAAAATAATTTTCCTATCTTTCCATCTCATTCATTCTAGATAAACAAGCATGTTTAGCATATGAGTGAACGTGAGATGGAGTTAACATTTGCAATCATAATTTTATAATATGATTTGAGAATTAAAGATTTTTAAACCCTTTTAAATTAATTGAATAACATTCTGAAATTAATTAAATAATATTTTGAAAAAAAATTAATGATTTTGAAATGCATTTTCAAAAGATTTTTGAAATGAATTTTCAAAATATTTTTCAAATAATTTTAAATGATTTTTAAAAGAGTGTTTTTTTTAAAATAATTTTTAAAGGATTTAAAAATTCGGTTTTAAAAGATTTTTAAATAATTTTGAAAAGATTTTTAATGGAATTTTTAAAATGATTTTCAAAATAATTTTTAAAGGACTTTTAAAGGAATTTTAAAATGCTTTTCAAAATAATTTTTAAAAGATTTTTTAAATGAATTTTAAAATTAAGTTTTGAAGTAATTTTGAAATTAATTTGAATTTCAATTAATTATCAGTTTGTTTTTAATTACTTAGTCATCTCACCCGATTTGAATTTTCAATCAAGGAATCCTATAATTTTTGTGAGATGAATTGAGGTTCAATTTAAGGGTCTGATTTAACTTTGTGTTAGATTCAGGTTTAGCTTTGGGTTCAACAAGTAAGCATTCTTTGGATAAACTTCTAGGTTATAGTGAGTCACAAGGAACTCATTAAAGTAACCATGCCTTCGAGGTTTTCCAAATAGTCCTACTCATTGAACTTAATACTGAACCTTGGTCTAACTAGTTAGGATCCATTTAAGGGTAGCTTCGGTTAGTTCCACTTGGCCAAATGCACCAGGTAGAAGCCATATCTTCCTAGACATGCGATGTCCAAGCTTCCCCAACGTACTATCATCCAAAAACTTCACCAGTACTGTGATTCAAGTTAAATCTAACCCTTTTAATCTATCCTTACTTACCCTGTCGGGTCATCTACTCTTGTTTACCCATTTCGGGTAGATTAAGTTCGGTTACCCAGTCGGGTAAATAGATTTCGGAGTTGTCAGCTATTCTGGACCCTCCTTCTATTTTGAATTTTTGAATTAATTTCGAATAATTAATTTTGAATTTTGAATTTTGAATTTTGAATTTTGAATTAATAATTAATTTCGAATTTTGAATTTTGAATTTTAATAATTAATAATTAATAATTAATAATTAATTTCGAATTTTGAATTTTGAATTTTAATAATTAATTTCAAATTTTTATTGTCTTAACTCCCCCTGGATCATAGCCTCGATAAGGTCTATTGAGGTAATGTATTTGATCCTTAGGGACCCAATACTGTCCAAGTCCAACTTGATTGATCAGGTTGGACTTGGCAACCCATGCTTGGACCATTTTTCTATTTGTTCTTTGTATGAGAGATAGATATGATCTATATTTGTTTTTCGTTTTGTATCCTAGTCAAGTTCGATTGTAGATTGCTCTTTGTGTTCCAAGAATCAAGTTAAGATTCTTGGATCCCGAGGAAAATCGTTCTAAGGTTGTCTTCAAATCCTTGACTTGACTTTTCAGGTTGGAATTCTCTTCCTCAAGTTTTTGAACTTGAGTTGAGGTTCCAGTCTGAACTGGATCAGTCAAGGATTCGTTATTAGTCGTCTCTTTAAGGAGTGTTACCTCCTTTAGAAGCGACTTGATTCGAATTTTGGACTTAGCTACTTTATGCATTAAATAATTAATTATGCAATATAACCTATTTTGACTTACAGAGGGGTTTGGCCCTTCGGAAACGGATGCGGATCCGTGGCTTCTCTCGGACTCGGCTTCCGATTCGTCCTCGCTTCCGGATTCGTTGGTGTAGTCCCGGGCTGTTAATGCGAGAAAGTTAGTCTGCTCTAGTTCTTCGTCGTCGGATTCCTCGGAAGAAGACTCGTCCCATGTTGCCTTCAATGCCTTCTTTCTTTTTGGTTTCTTTGGATCCTTCTGGTTCGGGCAGTTTGCCTTGATGTGCCCCTTCTGATTGCACCCGTAGCAGGTCACTTCGAATTTAACCTTCGAGCTTGGTTGGGCTTCTTTCGACTGGATGACCTTTCTGACATCCTTTTTGTTGAAGTCCTTCTTTTTGCAGAGCTTCTTTACCAAGTTGACTATTTCGATTGTAAGTTCATCGTCGTCTTCCGAATCTGGTTCTTCTTCTGACTCAGGTTCGGTTCTGCGCTTGATTTTTGATTCGCGCGTTCTCCCTGTTCCTGCAACCAAAGCCAACCCTTTCTCGGTCGGGTGTGCATTAGTCTGTTCGTGAAGTTCAAATTCTGCAAAAAGTTCATCTAACTTAATGGTAGATAAGTCCTTGGAGACCTTGTAGTCATCTACCATGGATGCCCACAAGGTGTTCCTTGGAAAAGCATTTAAAGAATACCTTATGATGTCTCGGTTGTCTACCTTCTGTCCAATTGCATGAAGACCATTGAGCAGATCTTGAATCCGAGCATGGAGTTGGGCAGCTGATTCACCTTCCTGCAATTTGATGTTAAATAATTTATTGAAAATTAAGTCTCTTTTACTTACTTTGGTGTCGGATGTCCCTTCGTGAAGTTCAATGAGCTTCTCCCACAACTCTTTGGCACTGTTGAAGGGGCCGACGCGGTTGAGTTCTTCTTTTGATAGACCGCACTGCAGGGTACAGGTTGCCTTGGCATTAGCTTCCACCTTCTTAATAAGAGATGCGTCCCAATCCTCGTATGATAGTGGTTTGCCGGCGTTATCAGTTGGCAGTTGGAGTCCGGTTTTGACAATCATCCAGACTTCAAAGTGAGTCTGGAGATATGCCTCCATCCGACCCTTCCAGTACCCGAAGTCGTCTCCGGTGAATAGCGGAGGGCGGACTATACTGTAGCCTTCTTGAAGGGCCATTTCAGATCAACCTAAAAAGAAAACAACAACAAAAAAATGTTCCAGGACTTGGTCCTGGCTTAGTAGTGCGGAAGGAAGAAAAATGGATCACGAACTCGGGTGGTGTTGCACCAACTCCGAGCAGAAAGCCGATTCGAGAAAAAGAATTAGAATCTAGCTATGAAGCTAAGTTCTAATCGACTCCGAAAAATCTGAAAATACCACGAAAAGTATTTTGAATGGTGGTTGCACCGATTTAAAATGACCCCGCTCTGATACCAATTGATGGATCGAAAGCGCTAGAGGGGGGGTGAATAGCGCTCGTGGCTATTTTAACGATTTTAAAACACGGAGTAGAA
This sequence comes from Zingiber officinale, assembly GCF_018446385.1. Classification (NCBI taxonomy): domain Eukaryota; kingdom Viridiplantae; phylum Streptophyta; class Magnoliopsida; order Zingiberales; family Zingiberaceae; genus Zingiber; species Zingiber officinale. The sequence goes on along the minus strand of NC_055986.1, from coordinate 38,673,708 downwards.
ACGCAGCGGAAAGTAAAAGCAAACACAACAGACGCAGATGTTTTACTTCGTTCGGAGCCTATAGCGACTCATACTCGAAGGCCCGCGGTCCTTGACCGCTTTCGGTGGGCAACAACTATAATATCGGAAAGATTACAATTTGAATTACAATTAATGCAATAAGTAAACTAATACCGACAACACAAAATCGAAGAGTCTGAGCTTCGGGTCGTCGACGTCGAGTTGTAGCACGTCAAGGTCGTCTCGTTGGCAGCACTTCACAGAAGAAAGCTTAGAATCTGTTGTTCTTGTTAGCTGCTCCCTCGACCCTCTTTTTATATGACATTCCGGGCGCCTAGATCCCTTCCGGGCGCCTGGAGTGTGACGTGGCCAACCAACCAGGATGCTCCACGTGGCGAAGTCACGGCAGGGATAAAACTTGGTCCCGGGCGCCCGGACCTGTTCCGAGCGCTTGGACCTCCGGGCGCCCGGATCCATCCCGGGCGCCCCGACCACCTTTTTCCAGCAGGTTCCTCTCCTGCAAAACAAGGTTAGTCCGAGCAAATACCCTGCAAGACAGTGTTAGAACTTGATAAATCATAGTAAAGAAGAACAAACAGTCTTCGGACTGTCCGAGTTTGACTTCGGATTTCCAACCGGAAACCCTAGGTTGACCCGACGCCTACTGTTCCCTCTACGGGGAATGCGTCCTCACCTACTCCTCTCAGGAGAGATTACCTGATGCAGTCCGGTCCTCCAGACCGACTGGACTTTCCGCCTAGGGTTACCACCCCCTAGGACCTAGGGTTACCGCCCCCTAGGGTTTTTCTCCACCTAGGGTTGCCACCCCCTAGGACCTAAGGTTGCCGCCCCTTAGGGTTTTCCCTCACCTAGGGTTACCGCCCCCTAGGACCTAAGGTTGCCGCCCCTTAGGGTTTTCCCTCACCTAGGGTTACCGCCCCCTAGGACCTAAGGTTACCACCCCTTAGGATTTTCCCTTTGCCTAACCGCAGCTAGGACTTTCCTGAAACACTTATTCAACATGTTAGATCACCACAAACCTTAACTTTGAATCCTTTGCCATTATCAAAACTCAGGTTCGATCGTCGGATGCTTCCCGCACCAACATAATAAGCATCTACTAACGATGCACATTCGGTATTTACCTTAGTAAACCTCGGTTAATTACCTTTTCTTAGAGATTCGTGAGTCTAGTGATAAGCTCCTTGATCCTTGAGTGATGGTGTGGAACGGTTTTGCCTTCTTCTATTTTGATGTTGTTGATCTAGTTTCTGAGCAGATCTCGTCTCGCGAGTTTGGCCTCTGAGATTCCTGTTGGTGCAATCGACCTAGGTTTTGATCGGTACGATCATAGTTTTGATGTGTATGTCAAAGAGTTTAAGTTAGGTTCATCCTTGTGTTTGATATGTGTATTTGAGTTGTGCAGGTTCGCAAGATACACATGCGACTCAGGTTGATGGCTTCGGGTCCGGTGAAGGATGAAGCATCCGAGAGACCGTGGACAAGGCAGCGAGGATAAGGGCCGAGGGAAGCAATTTCGAGGCATACGCGAAGGATGGCATTGGGGACGAGCCGCAGGCTTGAATGCATCCGAGGGACGAGAGCCAAAGAAAGTATGCTTGAAGGTTCTGGTAAAGCTGCAAAGGAAGCGTCAAAAGAGTCGTAAGGGTGAGGGTACGAGTACACGAGAGATTGTACTCAGAGTAAAAACATAAATTCTAGGGTTTCAGCAAGATCTGAAGGCATCGTAGCAAAGACCTTTATGTAGATCGATTCGCATGTTTTAGCGATCGTGCGCCGATCGCTGTAGCAGTACTGTAGCGTTACTGTAGTAGCACTGTAGCAGTACTGTAGCAGTCGACTGCATGTTTTAGCAGTCGACTGGTATATGACCGTTGGTGCTGGAAAGTAGCCGTTGGCTACCTCCAACGGTAACACCAGTCGACTGGTGCCGAGATGAGTTGATATGATGATCAACTTTCTCCTCTTATTTAAGGGAAGCTTTGGGGCTTGAAGGAGGTTACTCATGCTTATTGAATAACTCCTTGTCATTGCCCAAAAGCTTCCAAGCCTACTCTCTTCCTCCTAAACCTAAGTTCATCATTGTAAAGAGGAAGAGATCCTTTGTGAGAGGTTTGCTCCACCGAGAAGGAGAAAGCTCTAGCCGGAGATTGCCCGGGACTGAGCCAACGAAGGATCAAGGCGTCGTCCACCTCAATGACACGCCGTGGAGTAGGAGCAAGCAATCTCCGAACCACGTAAAGAATCGTGTTAGCATTTGTGTTCTTACTTCTTGTTTTAGTTTCATTTCCGCTTGCAACTAACCTGTAGAGAAGAAATGAAGTTGGGGGTGACCTAGCTATCCCACCCCCCTTCTAGCCGGCCACCGATCCCTTACAAGTGGTATCAGAGCGAGGACGCCCTTCAACGGACTAATCGCCGAGAAGAGCACTTCATCAAAATGGCCGGCTCAAACATTCATCCACCAAAATTCGAAGGGGACTTCTCATGGTGGAAGAAGAAAATGGAGGTATTTTTCAATACCGATTTTGACATTATGCTAATCATGAGAAGTGGTTTTGAAGAACCCAAGGATGAACGGAATGAGACAATCGACATAACAAGATGGACAAAAAGACAAAAAGAAGAGCATCTAGCAAATTCCAAGGCAATGCATCACCTACTACATGTTCTTCCACAACAAGAAGTAACAAGAATTGGAAACTATACAAGTGCCAAAGACTTGTGGGAAAAGCTAGTGGAGCTTCATGAAGGGACATCGGAAGCAAAATTGGCAAAAAGAGACCTCCTTCGAACTCAACTCAACAATATCAAGCTTGAGAAAGGAGAAAAGGTATCAATTTTACATTCTAGAATTAAAGAAATTATTAATGGGCTAACAAGTGTAGGTGAGACACTTTCAAATCGAGACATGATGATGAAAGCCCTAAATGCTTTCCCAAGAACCACAACTTGGAGCTCCATTGTAGATTCATACTACATATCAAAGGACCTAGAGAAATCCTCTCTAGATGAACTCTTCTCAACAATGGAGCTTCATGAAACAAGAGTTGAAGGATTAGATGGAGAAGCTCATAGATCAAGAGGAGTAGCCCTTGTGGCAAACAAGGGAAAGGGGAAGAAGAAGAAATCTTCATCAACACCATCTTCCGACTCCGAAGAATCAAGTGCCTCAATGGATAGCGATCAAGAGGCATATATGGTAAGGAAGATGAGAAAGGCATTTAAATCTTTTTCTTCTAACAAATCTCGTGCTAGGAAAAGTACTAGAAGCAAAAGTAGGACAAGGAAGATCATTTGCTATAATTGTCAAGGAGAAGGACACATAAGAGATGATTGTCCTCTCTTTAAGAAGAAGGAAGGGAAGAAGAGGGAGGAGAAGAAGACAAAAGAAAAGGGGAAGAAGGCTCAAAACCTAAAAGCAACATGGGATGATCCTTCATCATCATCGGAGGAAGAAGAGCACCATGTAGTCAACTTTGCGCTAATGGGAATTGATGATATAGCCTCCACCTCATCCGAAAATGAAGAGGGTAAGAGCTCAAGTGAAGATGAAGAGGGGAGCTCAAGTGAAGGGGGAGGTCAAACATCGGATTCGGACATTTCGGTAAGTGAGGTACATAATCTTCCTCCTCATGTCTTAATTAAAATTATTTCAAGCACAAATGATGATTTATTTAGGGCAAAAAGAAAGAACAAATCCTTGAAAAATGACATTTGCATGCTTAAAGAAAAATTAGAATTCATGCCTATTAGGGATGATGATTTGCATGCTTCCTCTACAAGTTCAAATGATTCATGTTTAAAAGAGGAAAATAGGAAATTAAGGGAAAAAGTAGAATACCTCACCATAGCCCTTAGAAAATTTGAAATTGGCTCAAATACCTTAAACATGATTATTGGGAGCCAAAGGGCAAGTTTTAAGAAAAATGGGCTAGGATACAATGAACCCAATAATGAAAAGACTTATCATTGTCTACTTGCTAGGGGGAAATCAAAGACAAAGACCATAGATAGGAAATGGATCCCTAAGGAGTACTTGGTCAACCCAATTAGAGAGAACTTCTATTGGGTGCCAAAATCAATCCTCAAGGGTTAGAGGATTTTAGGTCAAGTCAACCATAGAAATCATAATTCCAATTTTTTGGTTGACTTGAGACCTTAAGGGGGAGCACTTAGCCTTGATAGAAATTCATGATAAAAAGGGCTAAGTAGAGATTACCTTTATCTCACAATGACTTGCATTATTTTCTAACAATAAATGTGAGATACTAGGATGATACAAATAATTCACATATGCTTATGGCATTTTGATGAGTTATGAAATGTATCAATTTTTAGTGATCATAGACCAACTATGGGGAAAGCAAATGTTTAATTAATGGACATCTTGCCCATAGATCATAGTTGGATATTTCAAATGTTTTGAAAACAATTCTATGTTTTATTTACTGTGGTTTAGCTATTTTGAAACATATGATTGCAAAACAAGGTTTCAAATTGATACAAACTTGATTGATTTTTAAAGTGGTTGAGTTTTTATCAAAACTTCAAAAATATGATGAATTTTCATGAAAACATATTTTTCCTTGTTAAATAACATTATAAGAAATATGTGTTCAAAATTTCATGATTTTTTGAATTTTCTAGAATTTTATATGCATTTCTGAAGTTGGCTGTAAAATGCTGAAATTCGGGCTGGTTTGTGCCAGTCGACTGCGACAGATAGCAGTCGACTGGTAGCTATTTTCCAGCACTTTCAAGAGCTGGTTTTGGGTACTTTTAAGTCCACATTGATATCATAGTATGTATACATGTTTGGTACAATTTTTGATGGTGTCAAAGGGGGAGAAATGCAAAGGTTTAAGTTAAAAACCTAACTATGTGCAAAACTTGAAAATTATGGTTGAGAGCATATGTTAAGGGGGAGCTTGGGTATTATGCTTTGCTTCTAATTTTCATGTTGATATTTATGCCTAACTTAAACATATTGCCACACATCAAAAAGGGGGAGATTGTTGGTGCAATCGACCTAGGTTTTGATCGGTACGATCATAGTTTTGATGTGTGTGTCAAAGAGTTTAAGTTAGGTTCATCCTTGTGTTTGATATGTGTATTTGAGTTGTGCAGGTTCGCAAGATACACATGCGACTCAGGTTGATGGCTTCGGGTCCGGTGAAGGATGAAGCATCCGAGAGACCGTGGACAAGGCAGCGAGGATAAGGGCCGAGGGAAGCAATTTCGAGGCATACGCGAAGGATGGCATTGGGGACGAGCCGCAGGCTTGAATGCATCCGAGGGACGAGAGCCAAAGAAAGTATGCTTGAAGGTTCTGGTAAAGCTGCAAAGGAAGCGTCAAAAGAGTCGTAAGGGTGAGGGTACGAGTACACGAGAGATTGTACTCAGAGTAAAAACATAAATTCTAGGGTTTACTGTAGCAGTACTGTAGCAGTACTGTAGCAGCACTGTAGCAGTCGACTGCATGTTTTAGCAGTCGACTGGTGCAGTCGACTGCGCAGTCGACTGGGCGCGAACAGAATGGTTCTGTTCGTTCGGTCGGTGTAGATCAGTCGACTGCAAGTTTTAGCAGTCGACTGCACCAGTCGACTGCTAGTTTTAGCAGTCGACTGGTATATGACCGTTGGTGCTGGAATGTAGCCGTTGGCTACCTCCAACGGTAACACCAGTCGACTGCATGTTTTAGCAGTCGACTGGTGCCGAGATGAGTTGATATGATGATCAACTCTCTCCTCTTATTTAAGGGAAGCTTTGGGGCTTGAAGGAGGTTACTCATGCTTATTGAATAACTCCTTGTCATTGCCCAAAAGCTTCCAAGCCTACTCTCTTCCTCCTAAACCTAAGTTCATCATTGTAAAGAGGAAGAGATCCTTTGTGAGAGGTTTGCTCCACCGAGAAGGAGAAAGCTCTAGCCGGAGATTGCCGGGGACTGATCCACCGAAGGATCAAGGGCTCGTCCACCTCAAGGACACGCCGTGGAGTAGGAGCAAGCAATCTCCGAACCACGTAAAAGAATCGTGTTAGCATTTGTGTTCTTACTCATTGCTTTCTTGTTTTAGTTTCATTTCCGCTTGCGCAAACTAACCGTGTAGAGAAGAAATCGAAGTTGGGGGTGACCTAGCTATCCAACCCCCCTTCTAGCCGGCCACCGATCCCTTACAATTCCTTCGTGTAGTTTCAGGAATTTCTCCCAGCGCTTCTTAGTAGGCTCGTAGGCTCCGATCCGGTTTACTTCTTATAGCAGTAAAACGCTTAGCAGATGGAACTCTGCTTTGCCTTTTGCCACGAAATCGACTTGCTCCTTCTTAGACCATTGGTATTTTTCTTTGCCTTCAGGTGCTACAAAATCAAATTCTATTATTAAGAGTAAATCAAAATCTATCTAAAAGAATACCTCCATGATTTTCTTCCAACTCATGAATTCTCCCTCGAACTTTGGTGGGAAGATACTCAGTTCGGTCATCTCGAGTTCTTCGTTCGGCAATTAGTCCTCCTGAAGTTGTTGGGCTCTGATACCACTTGTTGGTTCCTTGGCGGCCGACTAGAGGGAGGGTGGATAGCCTGCACAATAAAACGAAAAGATCTTCCTCAACTTGTAGCTTTATCAAAATAAACACTCGCATAAAAAGTATTAAACGACCAAAAAAAGGAAGAGGCTTAGAAAGAATTACTTGGTTACAACCGGTGAGGTTATTAATCTAAGGAAGATGAAAAGCTCAGTAAAAATCTCCTCTGGGTGGAGAAGCCTCTTACAACAATTAAATCTCACAACTAGAAAGTTAAACTCAAAAGTAATCGAATACAAGTTTTGTCTATGACTTGTAGAACCAGGGTTGTATTTATAGCCCTAGTCAGGGCGCCTGGAAGGGTTCCAGGTGCCTGGAGGGGATAAAACTTTATCCCCGTCGCAACGGACCGCGTTTGATGCGTTTGAGATAAAAATCCTGGTTCCGGGCGCCCAGAGTTCTGCGAGTCCGAGGGCTTGGACCAAGAAAGTCAACATCCTGTTGACTTTCGGTCCTGGTCTTCCAATCCAGTTCCGCTCACCTTGGTCCAGATCTTTCACTCTGGCTTCACTCACTTAGGTGATCCCGACCATCCAGAATATGGCTCAGCCGAACCCAACTTCCAGCCTTTGAGTAATCTTTCGCTCCAGCTTCTCGTCCCTCAGAAACGCCGCATGCCTCCTTCTCGTCCGCCCGCGTACTATTCCGCAGCACCTCATCCCTCAGACGAATCGAGCCCATTGGCTCTTTTCTATGTCGTCCTTCTGGCTAGCTACGTCTTTTCCCCGACTTCCTATACTCCTAAGTTTCTGCACACTTAGACACAGGGGTTAAAAACCAACATGACCTAACCTGACTTGGTTGATCACATCAAAACTACCTTGGGGTACTAACAGTTTGGACTCGATTAGGTCTACTTTCCTTTTTGCTCGACTAGACTACCTTTCGATCGACCAGATCTTGAGTCCAGTGACCTAGACTAGTTCCCAATTGGTCTCGCCCCAACCTTCGTCTAACTGTTGTTTCCTGTAAAACTAACAAGTAAAATAAGTACTTGGTTTACCTAATCTACTAGGTTCACTGCTCTCTTTGCCAAGCAATCAATTTTCAACTGACTCCACTTGGACTTGTTTGCCAAGCAATCAACTCCTGACTCCACTTGAACTTGTTTGCCAAGCAATCAGCTCTCAGCTAACTACTAGGACTTTCACTGCCTAGCCTCGCTAGGACTTCCACTGCTTAGTTCATAACCAGGACTTCCACTGTCTAATTAATCTCACTAGGACTTCTATCGCCCAGCCCGACTAAGTCTTTCCACCAACTTGCCAAATATTTGGTGCTACTTGAACTTCTCATTCACTTTCAAGGTTCAAGTCAACCTTGACTTTGCTTGAACTCTTCACTTATCTTGATCAATCATGCTCAAGTTGTCCAAAAATTCTTTAATCATAGTGGTCAAAATGAAACTATCAACGTTTTTTTAGATGTCTATTACCTAGCCTCACTAGGACTTCTTATTGCTTAGCTATACTAGGTCTTTCCACCAACCTACTAAGTATATGGTTCTACTTGAACTTCTTACTCACTTCTAAACTTCAAGTCAATCTTGACTTTGCTTGGACTCGAACTTAAGTATCTCAAATGAGCTTAAGTATCCTAACCAACTAATCTACAACTACTAATATGTTTACATGTTAGTTAATAATTAATCAATAGTTTTTTTATTATATTATTCTTTTTAAGATAGACGTTTATTTATCTATTAGTTAATTTATAATCCTTTGTCGGTAAATGATTTCATGTGTAAGTTAAACTATAATTTATAATACTTGAACTAAATAATAGTATTCTTTTGTTATATGATTATTCTTAATAATCATGGTGGCAAACAATTCTATGAATTTATAATTTTATTTTTTTAAAATATAATAATTTTGAATCATAACTAACGGTAAATTAAACTATGAATCGGTAGTTTTAAATTATAAACCGACGATTTAAACAGTTAAGGTTAATATTAATGGTCAACTAGCTAGGAACCAACCATTAAACTGATAATTTCAAACTAGTCAGGTCTATGTCTAATACTTCTATAATGGCTCACATGAACTAGACTGATTTTAAAGAATAAAATGAGAGTCGAGTATAAAGATAGCTTTGCTCACAGCCTGTATAGATAAAAGTTAACTAAATTAATTAAATACGTATATTTTTTAAAATGCATATAACTCGATCTATCAATAATTTAAAAGTTATATACTGAGAATAAAAATATAAAATGAGTATAAAAAATATATCTCATGATAAAATTCAATGAACAGAAATTAATCAAGTTCATTGTTTCAGTCCATTTAAGAATTTTAATCTTTAATCATAAATTCCCTTAATCTATTTTCATATGAATTTATTTTTTTTAATTCATTCTTTATATCTAGATATATAGTGACTCTCACTGAACCCGGGTACCTAGACTCCTTCTGAATGGCCCGAGCGACCGAAATCTACTCGGGGAACTCGGGAGGAGTCTGGATACCTGGACTTAGTTAGAGTCACCCAACAGTCATCCATGAATATGTTGGATATATGTGAATAGAGAAGAGGTGAAAGAGGAAAGAAGTTCCATTGTGAATGAGACTTTAGTCCCACATTGAGAGTTTTAAGGCATTTTGATTGGTTTATATTGATTCACATGCTTTGATGATGTGAACAAATGCATGGAGGAGGTTCTCTCTCACACGTGAGTATGCAGGGGTGCAAATCCAGAGCTCAAATTGCACTGAACTAAGTTGACTCGTATGCGAGCACGACCTGCGTGAGTTGAATGCTAGACCATTCGAGGTAAAATTTGCCCAAGTAGAATAACCAATATTTTGCCAAGTAAACCTTTTTACTGCTTATGTAACGGATGCATTAAAGAAAGATTAATAAAGTCGAGTGAAATGTTGGCGTTCCTAGCTGGCAAATAATGATCCCCATTGGTTTGAGCTCTTATATAAGGAGACTGCGACTACAGGCAAAAGGTTATACGCTCAAAAAAATTGAAGCTCTCCACCTACATTCCCCTTCTCCTCTGTCATGCATCTCTTGCTTGGCGGAGTGCCCGTGATAGCAGTCGGGTATCTCTTAGTTTGCCGTGATCATCAGTACTTGGTGGGAATTACGGTTCACTATTGTATCTTGGGAAATAGACAACTCAAAAAAGCCTCGAAGCACAACCAAATGTGGTACGAAACTGTTTTAAGGAAATTACGTATCCCAGGTCTCGGTTCACACGTCCGGCCACTCACATCGCTTGCCCAGTCGCAGTGCCTGCTTGGCCTTGTTGCTCGCCCGGTTGCATAGCCCACCCTGCCTCATCACTTGCTAGGTTACACGCCCGTCTAGTCGCAACACGATCGGTTTACTCGCCCGACCACTCTCTTGGACTGCTCGGCCTCTCTACCTTTAGGCTGCCCTGCCTTCCACTGTAAGGCTAACTTCCCACTCGACCTGTCTGCTCGGTCGACCAATCTACTACTTGCCCGCCTAACCCGTCAGTCTGCTCGGTCGAATCCTCCGCTCGGAGAAATTCCACTTGGCCTCTCACTCGGTTCGCTCAATAGTACGAACGCCTGCCAATCACTCACTCGGCCTCTCACTCGGTTCGCTCGGTAGTACGCACGCTCGCTGGTCATTCGCTTGGCTACTCTGTTCGGTCGGCCTAATTGCCCACTCAGCCTATCTGACCAGCCTTTGAGCTTGCTCGGTTGCGCAGCCCGGTTGGCCGCTCAGCTAGCTCAGCTACAGTACAGTTTAAGTTAAGCACTTGATAGAAACCAGCCCCTGTTAGCATCCTGAGATTATCGGCTTAGGTCATCTCGACAGATAAGTTAGATTTAATTTGGTGTACTTAAATTCAGCTAATTCCCAATATCTCTGGCAACAAATTGTTTTGTTCACATCATCAAAGCATGTGAATTAATATAAACCAACCAAAATACCTTAAAACTCCCAATGTGGGATTAAAGTCTCATTCACAATGGAGCTTCTTCCTTCTTCCACCTCTTCTTTATTCACATATATCTGACAATATCCCACATGAATGGAGATAGGGTATGTGATAGTATTCAGCAGTTGAGTTCAGTATAGGACAGGTAGGTTTTACCCTTTGAACCTTTCCTTGTAAAGATTTGTTTGCTTACTGACTGACAGTAGACGCAATGTCCCTAAACTGTTCTGTCGTCTGTGTAAGCATTGACATATCTCGCACAAGACTCTCCCTGATACAACATAGCTCTCATAAGTGTGTTCGTTCTTGGCCATGAACACGCCTGGTTCTATGAGAAGTTCAAAGAATTGCACCTCCAATTCTCTTTGAAGTGGCCTCACTTCTTTCTCACATAGGTAATCTCTTAAGAGTATTCCACATGACTCTTCTTGGATCATTAAAAGTCATGTGCTTAACATCCATCCTTCACTGATTCATTAGGGCATTCCTCCACAGTGAGCAACTTTGTCAGTCTAATTAGGTTATCCCTTTGAACCTAGTTCTTGGGATCTCCAGTCTGCATAGGTTGGGTTTCCTTTGCTCTAACATTTCTTATCAGCATTAAACACATCCCTCGCGATGAGCTTGCAACTAACTCTCTGTTTAACCCCTTGGTTAGCGGATCCGCTAGGTTATCATTTGACTTCACATAGTCAACAGTGATAACTCCTATTGAGAGTAGTTGTCTAATGGTATCATGTCTACGACATATATGTATAGACTTACCATTATACAGATGCCTTTGTGCCTGATCGATTGCTAATTGCCTATCGCAATGTATGCAAATTACTGATATATGTTTTGTCCATATCGGAATATCTTCTAAGAATTGTCGTAGCCATTCAGCATCTTCACCATATTTGTCCAGAGCTACAAACTCAGATTCCATCATGAATCTGATTATTACAGTTTGCTTAGAAGATTTCCAAGATATGGTTGCATCTCCAAGAGTGAATATGTATCCACTCATAGATTTAGAGTCTTTTATGTCAGATATCCAACTTGCATCGCTATTGTAACGACCCGACCCCTCGGCCCCTTGGGTGGCCCAACTGGCGGCACATTTGGTCGTGTATAATTCATTAAGTACATTAGACTTCCAATCACTTGAGAGTACTCTATTTGAGAGATATTTTTACCTCAATTTTTCAATAGATGTTGACTCATATCTATCGGCGTTCGTGCCAACACAGTATCACCCTTGGTGAATTTATTAAGAATTTTATCCACGTAATGGGGCTGACTAACAATAAGTCCTTCTGTTGTTCTAAGAATTTTAATTCCTAGAATCACATCAGCTAGGTCCATGTCTTTCATATCAAATCTTGAGTTCAACATATATTTAGTAGATTTGATTATCTTACCATTACTCCTAATGATAAGTATGTTATCTATATATAGGCATAAATGACGTAGTCATTCTCTGTGACTTTCATGTAGATATATTTATCACATTCATTAATTTTGAATTCACATTCTTTCATGACATTATTAAATTTTTAATGTCACTGCTTTAGTGTTTGTTTCAACTAATATAATGACTTCACCAATCTACAAACCTTGTTTTTCTGTCTTGGCATAGAAAACCCTTCTGGTTGCTCTATGCAGATTTTCTCTTCTAAACCTCCATTTAGAAAGGCTGTCTTTACATCCATCTGATGTATTTCTAGATTCTATAGAGCGGCAATAGCCAACAATACTCTAATGAAAGTTATTCTCGACACCAAAGAATATGTATCAAAGTAATCGAGACCTTCTTATTGTCGGTATCCTTTGATTATGTTGGATCGAGTCACACGTGAGAGGGGAAGTGAATCACGTGATTTTTGAAAAACTGGTCTTTTGATTAGGTAAGAAATATTTTCAAAAAGTATATATATATATATATATATATATATAGAGAGAGAGAGAGAGAGAGAGAGAGAGAGAGTTTGTTTTTATAGTATTGATTCAAAATGATTTTCCAACTATTCAAAAAATTTTGATTATTCAAAGGCTTTCAAAGTTGTGTATTTTTTTTTAAAAAAATAATTTTTGAAAAATATTTTTAAGTTGTCCAAGCAAATCCTCCCCCTTAAGTTAACACTCTATCTTAATTTAATACTCCCCGTTAAGTTAACACTCCCCCTTAAGTTAACACTCCCCTTTAAATTGTATTAGGGTTTGAGTATATTAAATTTCAAGGCAGATATGACAAAGTGAATAATTAACACATTCTGATTATCTTTATTAGCTATAAGAAGTTCTACCAAAGTTTTTAAAGGGTTTACTGATCCTAACACTAATGTTCATCAAATATATTATTTTGCATCTTATTTTGATTGTTCACTTATGTTTGATTAATCATTAATCAATTATTGTAAAAATAATTAACCTTAGGTGTATTAAGTTTCAAGTTAAATAAAATAATTTATTACAAATTCAATAACAATCAATTATTAATGGTTTATTGATTATCTTTTACTCGACTCAATTTAATTCTTATTTGATTAAAACAACTTACAACTTACATTTCATATTAACTAATTGAGTTAGTTGACTAGTGAAAGTATTAGTTTTAATTTTTAAGTTTTGATTAAGTTTAACTTAAATAAATTATTGATTAAAGTTGAGTTAGGTTTAACTAAGTTGTAAGTCTGAGTTAAATTTATTAAATTTATTAAATAGAGTTAAGTAAAGTTAAGACTTAACTTGAGTCAATCTTTAATAAATTATAATTTAATTAAAGTAAAGTTAAGATTTTGATAAGCGTTGAAATTAAAGTTGATTAACTTAAATTAAGGTTAAGTTTTAATTAACTTTTTAATGTAAAGTTAAATTTAAAGTGAATTAGAGTAAACTTAATGTTCTAATTAAAGTAAAGTTAAGTTTAGATTAATATTTTAAGTTTTTAATTCAATTAAATTTTAATTAATTATTTAATTCAGTTTAAAGTTTATGTTAATTAAATTATAATTGATTTAATTATTTGTTAAATAAGGTATAAGTTTTAAATTATGTGACTAAGGTTTTTTATTTTAAAAATGATTTTAAAAGAATTTTTAAAATGATTTTTGAAAGGATTTTTAAAATAATTTTTAAAATGATTTTCATATGATTTTTTAAAATGATTTTTAAAATAATTTTTAAAAGGATTTTTAAAATAATTTTTAAAAATGATTTTTAAATTGATTTTAAAAGGATTTCTAAAATAATTGTTAAAAATATTTTAAAAATAATTTTTAAAATGATTTTAAAATGATATTTTAAAATAATTTTTACAATATTTTTTTAAAAACATAATTTTTAAAAGGATTTTTAAAATGATTTTTTAAATAATTTTTAAAAGGATTTTTAAAAGATATTTTTTAAAAAAATATTTCTTAAAAGTTTTCTTTAAAAAATAATTTTTAAATATAATTTATTTTAAAAACCCAATTTTTTAATTAATTAAATTTAATTAAATTTAATTTTAATTTAATTTGATTTTAATTTAATTTGATTTTAATTTAATTTGATTTTAATTTAATTTAATTTAACTTAAATTTAAATATTTTGTCTTAGTCATGCCACCCGATCTATATTTTCAATCAGCAAATCGTATGATTTTGTGAGATGAATTAAGTTAAATTTTAGGATTGGATTTAACTTTGGGTTAGATTCAAGTTTAGTTTTGGGCTCAACAAATAGGTATTTTTTGGATAAACTTCTGGATTATGGTGAGTCATCTGGGCATCATTAGAGTAATCATGCCTTCGAGATTTTCCAAATAGTCCTATCCATTAAACTTAGTATAAAACCTTGGTCTAACTAGTTAGGATCCGTAAGGGGTAGCTTCAGTTAGTTCCACTAAGCCAAATACACCATGTCAAAGTCATATCTTCCTAGACATACATAGACAGAGTTGTTGGTGCGGGTAGCACTAACGGTCTAACTCAGGTTTTGATGAATGACAAATCAGGTTAAGTTAGTTTGTTGTTGTCTAACACTTTGATCGAGTGTGCAGGAGAAGTCCAGACAGGTCGACGGGCTGACCGGATGTCTGGAACGAAGCCCAGCTAGGTCGACGGGCTGACCGGATAGCTGGCACGAAGTCCAAGCGGGACGACGGGCTGACCGGATGCTTAGGCACTGTAACGACCACCCTTCTTACTGCTACTACACTCTAAGGATGACCGTTACTTAACTACTAACTCTACTTAACCGGTACGCTACTTAACTACGAGGAATCCCTACCGAAAAATTTCGGCAGAGTCTCCCCTGTACCGGTGACAATAATCATAAGTACATACATATACAAAGCAATAACATCACCACGCAGTTTATATATAACTAAAAATAAACTATCCTAGTAATAGTAAACAAAAGAACTCCAACAATAGGAAATAACTCAACTACAATGCGGAATAAACTTAACATAGACAAAGGGAAACTACTAAAACAATCTCTATCAATTTAATAACTGAAAGAAAACTCCAAAGAAGGAGTCTTGAAAGTTTCCTTAGCAAACTCATGATCTCTCCATAGTCCAGCCATCACACACCTTCATCACCACCACCTTGTCGCCTTCCTTTCATACTTTAGCTTTTCCTTTATCTGCAGTAGGAGGAAAGTAGTATCTATAAGCTAAAAGCTTAGTAAGTGCTTGCCTACTCACAAAAACTCGATATGCATGTATATAACGAAAAACATGCTAAAACTGAATGCTTAGAAGAAAGCTACTCATGCTCATCTACTAGTAAATAAATCAGATTAACTGAAATACTAAGCATGTAATCATGCTCATAAATAGCATAGAAATCATATTAACTGAAAAGCTAACATGTAAAGCTACTCATGCTATACAAGAATAAAACTATAACTGCATGCTGAAAAGCAAATAAAGCTAATCATGCTAAATAATCTAATAGCAAGAAATCAACTAAATGATAAGACATATAGTCATGCTCAAATAAACTCATAAGGAAGCAAATGAAAACTGATACTGCATGCTTCAAATAACAAGAAGCTAAACTTTCTAATTTTAAACATATTTGATGTTTGTTTCATTTGTTTCCAAAAACTTTTACTTTTATACTTCAAAATAATAATCAACTTCTCTTGGGCCCAGCATTGTACCAATTTGCGCGCATCCTTAGTAAGAGTCGAGGTAGCTAATCCCGAAACTACTAAGGTACTTCTAGGCCTTGTGCCTAGGGGCATCTTGGAGCCCATCCCTTGGACCTTGTGTCCGGTACATGCCCTTTAAAAGTAAAATACTTTTTATCTTTAAATACTTCTTATAATAAAATGCCTTGGCATTTAATAAGCACCTTGTGTGCAAAATCCCTAAAGTCTTGACTTCGGGATTTTACTTAAGGCCTTAGCCTTTTTCCTTTCTTTTCTTTATCTTTCTTTTACTTATCTTTTGGTAATTCAGTAGAGAATCATAACTAAATCCAAAAGTAGATCTGTTCATGCTAAATGAGGTAGTAAAGAAACTTAAATCTAAATTGCATACTTTAAAAATGAGGGTTGTTCTTGCCCTATGCATAGCATAAAAGATCTAACCAAACATGCCAGGTACCAAATTGTGCATGCTCATTAAGTAGCAAGGAAAGCTAAACCGTGCATGCTTAAGTTAATGGCTGTTCAGGTTCATTGAAATAGCAAAGACATCTAACGGTATGCTTTAGATTAGAGAACTATTAAAAGCTAACCAACACATGTATATCAATTCTTCATGCTAAAATACATCAAATCTGAAATGCTAACTATACTAATCAAAATTCTGCATATCAAGCTAACAAAATTCTGCATATATAGAGAAAACTAAAGCTAAATGCTTTAATGAAATCTGAAACTGTAAATAACTAAAGGCTGAAAACTAAAGAATTAAGAACTAATACATCTTGGAAATTAAATTCAATTACAAGATCAACTACTGCAAGTGAATCATGCTCATGCTATTCTATACGAACTAAATTTGCTACTGCTCATGAGTATCCATATAAACTAAATTTGCTACTGTTCATGTGTATCCATATAAACTAAATTTGCTACACATGCTCAACTGATAGCAATGAAACTAAAACTGTTCAACTAATAGAAACCGAAAGCTGTACATCTAACAGCAGATAAATACAATCTAAACTTCAGAATCTACAACTAACAAGTGGAATAGAATATCAAATCTACTATCCGATTCTTTCACTAACTACATTCATCTATGGCCTGTGATATCTAGAGCATAAAATCTATTTGTGCATGATAGTAGGTTAACAATCTTTCTATTGGTTTCATGCTCAGATTTAATAAAGGAATCTCAAAATTTAAATACTAATCTACACTATCAATGGATCTAAAACCGTATGTACAGGACCAACCACACAAGATTCTAACAGCAGGTTGACCAATAAAAAAAACGTCAGGTCTAGATGAAGCACTGCAATCCACTGAACCCTCCCAGAACCACAACAATTCCAGCCCATTTAAACAATTCCCTTTTTCTTCATAAGACTCACGGCAGCAAGTTTTAATACACCAATCTTCACCGCACGCTTCGAAATCGAGAAGAAAACTCGAAAACAAGAAGAACGAAAATTCGGAACTACTCCTACTGCAGGTGAGAAGCACTTACCTCGCGTTCTCGGACTTACAATCGGAGAAGAGGACTCTAAAGCTTCTAGGGTTCGGAGGATGTGAAGATCTCTGCGATCCCTTCCTATCCGCGTGTTCTCCTTGACGAGGAGACCACGAATCCGTGAACGGCTTCTGAAAAGAAGCCCTTGCCGGCCGCCGGAGAGGAACCCTAGGTCGGCTTCACCTTAAGCCTGATCTGCCGCCGTCGCACGCGAGAGGTGAGGAGAGGAAAAGAAATTTTAGGTTTTCCGAAAATAACTTTAGTCCTCGCTTTATAACTAGGGTTATTTTCGGTTCCAATTACAAATTAACTATATTTCTCCCTCTTGAGTTAACATAACTCGCTGGCACAGCTGGTCAGCCGGGTTTTGCTCGGGTCAAAGGCCTCGGCTTCGATCCCTCAACCGCGCACTTTTTATTTCAGTCTATTTAAAACGTTCCTAACTACTGCTTATATGTATTTCATTACATATATTATTAACAAAACATTTGCAGCTCACTTGGTCAGCCCAGTCTGCTTAAGGCATGGGTCAGGCTAGAGGTTGTCGGGTCGAGCCTCGGCATCGACCATTTTCTGCAACCTTTTTACCTAAGGTATTTCTGTTTCAACTAGAGCTTATATATAACTCATTCCATATTCATTCACGAAACACTTACTTGATCACTTGGTTAGCTCGGTTTACTTAAGGCTTGGCTTAACCCTGTTAGAGTGTATACTAAAAGCCTAGCTTTTGGTATAAACATTAATCTAGAAATAAGAATCACATTGGTCAAATGTCTACATTTATGATAAATGTAGTTGCTCAATTAATTTATATTGTAGATAACATGGTGTGTGGTGTCACATACAGAAGATCATGTTATCGGTTCCTTATAAATTATAAACAGTAGCTCACGACCAAGATGGAAAGGAACAAACCATTGGAAGGTCGTAGTGTAATTAGGTATTAGTTTATCTTAACTATATGATTACACTAGTACACTTAGAGTGTATTGAGTAGGACCATTTGAGGTCGTTCCTTTTATACTGACTTTATAAAAGAATAAAGACCTCAGTTATTATGGAAGTGTGTGCTCTTAATCCTAATATAATAACAAGCACATATATTTGATATTTATTTCTTTAATTTATCAATGGGTGAGATTTAGTTCGATAAATCAATAAACCCGATAAGTTGGGAAATGATATCACTTATAGTGTGTGTTGTTGATTATAGAAGGAAACTGTGTCCTAGTGATCTAGGTTGAGAATGTCCCCAAGAGGAGCTCATAAGGATTGTCATGTTAAACCCTGCAGGTGGACTTAGTCCGACATGACGATGAAGTTGAGTGGTACTACTCTTGGAGCTAGATATTAATTAAGTGAGTTGTCAGTAACTTACTTAATTAGTGGACATTTGTTATCTTAAACACAGGGAGACTAACACACTCATAATAAGAAGGAGCCCAAAATGTAATTTGGGATTGGTGCGGTAGTTCAATAATAGTTCTTTAGTGGAATGAATTATTGTTGATGAAATTAAGTTGTGTGTTCGGGGCGAACACGGGATGCTTAATTTCATCAAGAGACCAAAACCAATTCCTCCTCTCGGTCCCTATCGTAGCCTCTAGTATATTGAGATTTATACCCACCGCATACCCACCTTCTTACCCATCCAATGGGGCCGGCCAAGCTAGCTTGGAACCCAAGCTAGGGCCGGCCAAGTCCAAGTGGATGAGCCATGTAGGTGGCCGGCCAAAGCATGGGTCCCAAGCTTAGGTGGCCGGCCACTAGAATATTAAAAAGGATTTTTATTAAAATTATTTCTTATGTGGATATCATGATTTTAAAAGAGAGTTTAAAAAATTAAAAATTTCCTTTTATAGCTTTCTACAAAAGATTAAGAGAAGAGATTAATCTCTTTCCTTATTTGTAGTTTAAAAGGATGGTTTTAATTTTTGGTAAAAACTTTCTTTATTTGTAAATCATCTACATGTTTAAAAGAGAGTTTAAAATTTGAAATCTTTCCTTATTTGTTGATTAAAGGAGGATTTTAAATTTTAAGAAAACTTTCCTTTTTAATTATGTTCATGATTTAAAAGAGAGTTTAAAATTAAATATTCTCTTTTATAAGTTTCTACAAAAGATTAAGAAAAGATTTGATATCTTTCCTTATTTGTAGATTAAAAGAGATTTTAATTTATAGAGATAACTTTCTTTTTATCCACATGTTTAAAAGAAAGATTTTAATTTATTAAATTTCCTTTTTATAAACCAATCATGAAGGGATAAAATTATTGGAGAAATTTTTATAAATTTCAGGAAACAAATTAGGAAGTTTTAATTCTTGTTTAATTAAAACTCTCCTTGATTTGAGGAAGTAAGTGGCCGGCCATGTTTTAGTGAGAAGAAAAATTATTTTAATTAAAATAAATTTTTCCTTTTCATGGAAAAAGAATTAAGGAAGTTTTTATTAAAATTTCCTTATTTTCCAAGACCAAGGATTATAAAAGAGGAGGTAGAGGAGCCTTCATGGGTGAACAACCTCTATTATTTTCTCCCTCTTTTCTTCCTTGGTGTGGCCGGCCTCCTTCTTTTCTCTTCTCTCCATCTTGTGGCTGGACCTCTCTTCCTCCTTGAAGATCAAGTGGTGGCCGGATTTTAGCTTGGAGAAGAAGGAGAGAAAGCTTACATCCCTTGGAGCTTGATTGGTGGAAAAAGATCTTCATCTCTTGGAAGCATAGTGCTTGGCCGAAACTTGAAGAAAGGAGAAGAAGGTGCTTTGGTGGTTTCTCATCTCGGAAGATCGTTGCCCACACAACGTCCGAGGTTAGAAGAGGAATACGGTAGAAGATCAAGAGGTCTTTCTAAAAGGTATAACTAGTAATTTTACTTTCCGCATCATACTAGTTATTTTTGGAAATAATATCAAATACAAGAGGCATGCGATTCTAGTATTTCGAATATGTTTTTCGATGTAGTGTTCTTATGTTTTCTTCTTTTCCTTGTGATTTGATTGTTCTTTTCGGTTAACCTAAAGTTATTTTAGGAAATTAAATATTAGCTTTCCATAAAAGGTTTTGTCTAGTCGGTGGTGGTTGCTCCCATATCCAAGAAGGTCATGTGCCTCGCCACGTCAGTACTGGGAACCAATTATGGAAATTAATATTTAATGGAATTAATAACTTAAGGTGATTTGGGTCGAACGTGTTAAGTTCCACAGGAGATCCAAGTCAAAACCTAAAAGAACAAATAGATTAAGTTTTGGATCAAACGTGTTAAGTTCCGCAGGCGATCCAAAATTTAATTTAAAAGAACACATGGTAGCTAGGAAAAGGTTCAGACCTTTGTACAAAATTTTTGTACAGTGGAACCTCTAGGCTTTCCGAGTAGCAACCAACAATTGGTATCAGATCTAGGGTTTTGCCTCTGTGTATTTGGTATTAGTTTAATTATGCACATGTCATACATAATTTAGGCAGGATAATAGTAGGATGTGCTAACTTTGTGGATGCAGGATCCAACTATTATGGCTTATAGTTATTATGTGTGTGATTGGACCCTTGGATATGTCAAGGGCATTTTATTGTATGTGCATGATTGTATTATAAAATACAGCAGGAGCTGCATTTAGTTTTATTAGGATTTTATTTTTGATCTAGATACATGTACATTTCTTTTATGGAATATAGGATCAAAATGTAAAATTCTATTTATGTCGCGGATCGAATCTTGTAAAGCGTGGAACCTTCTGAGGACCAGAGGCGCAGTGGAACTAGGAGCAAGATGGATGTGACAGCTAGACCCGGTGGCGGTGGCCAAATATGGCAGCAGCTTGGGATGACAACACACGGAGGACAACTAGAGATAAAAGCCATAATAGTTGAAAATTAGATTTTCTATTTATTGCTTTTATATTGTCTGTGTGCATGTTAGTATACATGACTAGTAGGCTAGCATAGTTAAAATTCCTCGTTTATAAATAACTAAGTGGGAGAGGGATTTTTAAATAAATCCCATGGTCTCCATTACTGGTTTGTAAGTGATGCAAACAAGCTTGCGCGTTGGCTCTGAGTGCCTTCCTCCATATCGGATGAGCTTGTTTGTGGATCACTAGAACATACTTCCATTTTGGATGACTATAGGAAGTTAATTAAGAGGCGTGTGATCTTCCCCAACGGAAGGGCATAATCTTATTAATGGACTTAGTGTCAAGTAATGGTATACACTTAGACACATCTAATAGTATCCTCCCATCGAAGTCACTGCTATTATTTGTGTGACCAAATGAAACCAACTATTAATTTGTCATAAAACTAGGTTGACAAGATAATAAAATTAAAGGTTAAAACCCCTCTTACAAATGATTGATTTTGTATCGTCCACACTAACGTGGCATACAAAATTAACGGTGTTGAGATAATTTTATTTGTCATAAAGATACGTTGACAAGATAGTTAATGGGTAAAACCCTCCTTTTACAAATGTTGAATTTGTATCGTCCACACTAACGTGGCAGGCAAAATTCACGGTGTTTGAGGTGTTGGTGAATTTAAATAATATTGTTTGAGGAATCAATATTTTATTTTAAATTCAAAAAGTTTTGACCAAATATTTGATCAAAGACAGATCAACTATTAATTTTATTCGTCATAAAGTAAAGTTGACGAGATAATAAAATTAATGAATAAAATCTCCTCTTCGATTTTGTATACACAAAATTCATGGAGATTTTAAGGAGTTGATCTTGACCAAATATTTTTGTGATTCTTAGGATGTTTGTCAATCCCCAGTAGTCATACTATAGAAAAGACTTAGTAGTCCCAATTGTAATGATTGGAAATAGGACTTGGACATTAAGGTAGACTGTCTTCTAAGAACTAAGAAAAATTTAGGTGTATTTAATTCATTAGTTGAAACATGTCTAGTGGTGTTATCTACCAGAACCTGGAGTGTAGATACAAGATGCCATTAATCATGTCTGCAATTCATTGCAGGGTTCCAGGAAACCCGACAACTAAATGAAAGGTAAATCACCGTCCACATGGGTACTACTGTAAAAGTGGTAGCTGTTGCAGTGGGAGATGTTTATCCTTTGATAAGAATAAAATATGGATTTTAAGTAATTGTCTTTACGTACCAAGTTTAGAAAGAACCCGATTTAGTTTCTAAACTATTATAGATATTATGTCTATTTTGATAACAAAGTTGTTATCAAGAAAATAGGAAAGTTATCTATTCCGGTATGATGGTTGACAATTTATAATCCAATAACTCCCACGATGCAACAAATGGAAATTAGTAACACATCTTCTAATTTTAAGAAAGCAACCTTCGGAATTGAACCAATTATATCTTTGGCATCTAAAGCTAGGTTATACTTGAGTAGGATTCATTGGTAGCTGATGAACTTTTGGGTTCATTGGTAGTGGAAATCTTTCCAACCTACGAGTCTTACTTGGAAGGAAAATAACCAAGAAGCTTTTAAGTCCAAGGGGTATGGAGTCAAAGATATGTTGAAATCGGTTCATTCTGATTTGTGTGATCCTATGACTATCCAGACAAGAGGTAATATTGAATATTTTGTCTAATTTATAGACAACTATTCAAGATACGAATAAATTTACTTAATGTACCGCAAGACTAAGTACTTTGATTAGTTCAAAGAGTACAAGGTTGATGCGGAGGAATAAAGTACAAAGTCACTATGGAAGATCGTAGTGGCAAGTACCTCTTGAGAGATTTTAGGAGTCACTTATCAGAAGTTGGATTTCAATCCTAACTAACTGCATCTGGTACACCCTAACAGAATGGTGTAGTAGAAAGAAGGAAAAGAACTCTTATGGAATAATTAGATAGATGATGAGTTATTAAGAAAATTACCAAATTTGTTTTAAGGATAAACTCTGAAAATGAAAGTGAACATAGTGCCTTCCAAGTCATAACTCTCTACTCATATAGAATTGCTGAATAGGCGTAAGCCTATTTTGAAGCATATTCGGATTCAGGTAATCCAACA